>NW_027122710.1:3009267-3294002 GCF_030686945.1 Centruroides vittatus | reverse complement strand
ATAGTAATCATATATATACACGTATATATATATATATATGTTTATATACGTGTGTTTATATCTATATAAATTAACCTACCAATTGCATTTGTCACCCTCAAATCAGAAAAATATCCCTGGAAAATGTTTTCTGAAAGAAACATTGATTCAGGTGACTGCCTCAGTTGGCTTACACATACGACGAATCTGTATTTGAGTTCATTGCCGTTGAATCTGTTAGTCGTTTCATACACAGTAAATTATATTTAGCGATAGGTTGCGCCCACTTACGTAATATCTGTTTAGAAATAATTTTCGTTTCATTCAAATTTCCTAAGTATAAAACTATCATTATTATTGTATTCGACTATGTTCAATTCTATCTCTGTAATAAAAGTTATATATATATACATATAGTGGCTTTTATTTTTGCATTTATGTATTTTTATGTAACACGGAAGGTCAAGTAGAAGTGCTTTTTTCGGACGGTATCCTTTAAATCTCTACAACGTTGCTACTTCCTTACCGTGTTAGGGTTTATCACACCAAACGAACAATCTAACACATTTTCAAAATTCTTTATTCCTCTACTTAACAAATTTTAAAAAATTTTAAAATGCGTGACATTGGGCACTTGGTGTTTTAAAATCTTACGTAAAATAACCTTCGTAGTTATATAAATCAAATACTATAATATAATATAAGGGTAAAAAGTACGAAAGAATCCAAAAATCATAATGTTAACTTTTGCCCGAGCAACGCCGAGCTCAAATGCTATTATATAATCAATAACTAATTTTTATCTAACTATCATTATTCTATTACTATTACTCTTCTATTATTCACTTATTTAACTATCATTATTCTATTTAAAGATTTTCAAGAATTTCCGAAGTTCTGAACTCTAATAAAAGAAGATGGTGACAATTCAAGTAGAGTCGCTCGATCTCTCAAATACGGGTTTTTGTCTCAGATGTTTTTTAAGAGATTGTTATTCTACTTCCTTAATATGGGGTGTAGATCCTCTCGATCCTTGTCTTTGTAAGGATTGTAAGTTTTCTGATAGTTTTCACACATTTCTAACAAAGATATATTTTCCGTCTATCGAATTATTTTTATGGTCTGTATTTTTTGTATTAACTTCAATGATGATCTCCGGCATTAAAGATTATATTCCTTGCGAAGGAATTTTTTCATTATTCGGTCAAGATGTCATTTTTCCGAAATTGGCATGGGCTATTTTGGCATTTATTATTTCATTAACTGTCAGTTGGACGAAAAGATGTAAGTTGAATCCAGTCCTTAAATTAAGAAATCTGACTCATTCGGAAGAAGCTAACCTTTTTCTTAAATTTCGTAAAATGTGGCTCTTCTTCTTATTATTACTATTCGATATCGTAATTGGGTTTCAAGTTGTAAGTATGTTGTTCTTTTATAGTAGTTACGAAAGATACTCACGGTATCCATATGAAGGATTATTCTGTACAATTTCGTCTAGTCTATTTTTAATTTACGCTCTTGGAATACTCTTTCATTTCCTTTTAGTTTTGATATTATTTTTTTCGATCTTAAGAGGAGAGTTTCTCAAATTAAGGAAAACGTTATTTCTTCTTCGTCCTAACGATTCGCGTATCGAATTTAAATTAGAAATGCTGATGACTGAACACGCAAATCTTTGGACAATCAAAGAAACCTGTAACTCCGTTTTAGATATTCCAATGTCGATTGCTTATTTTGTTCTCTTGCTTGAAACGAGTCTTTGCTACTACTCATTTCTGTTTGTAGAAATGGATATGTATATGAAATACCTTGCATTTTTTGTATCTGCAGCTTTAACCATTGGTTGCGTTATCGCTGCTTTTCTTTTTTCTTCTGGTGTTGCAGTGGTAAGTTCTATTAAATACCTTTAATATTTGGTAATGTTATAATAAAGTAAAATATTTCTTTGCGTGTAGGCGGAAAATACGTTTCAAGACATTAGAAGGTTTGCGAAATGTAAACTTAAACTTGAAAAAAAGATGAAGGTAAGTTTAATTTTGCTCTTAAATAAACCAGAATTGTTAAACATTAATAAACTGTAAAATTTCCGATCTGCAAAAGATTTTGAACTTTATGAAAAGATTTGGAAAAGTTGCTTTAAGAATGTCAATGTTTGGATTTGTAGAAATCAACAAAAAATTTCCTGTCAAGGTAATTATAGTCGAAATGTTTATTTACAATTATTTAGTGATTAAAAATATTTAAAATATTTCAGATGGCCAGCGCATTGCATTCTACATTTGATGGACTTATGAATTTCAGAAGTGCTGAAGAGGAGACTAACAAATGTATACAACGTTTCACTGTTAACAGCACGATCAATCCACAAGCAATATCCTACTAGAACACGAACAATCTCTGACTTGTAAAAACTTTGACCGATTACATCAAATGTTTTTGTAGTTACTCCTTAGCCGATATCTTCTGCAAAATGCGATCATATGAAGTTTTTTTAATTTCATTTTCCTGACAATTAGCATTGTTATGTTTACTGCGAATATAGTTAAACTTTCAATATCGTTTTCATTTTAATCTTTCTGCTGTGCTTATTTTTCGGTCAAAGAGCGCTAGTATTATTGCTAGATAATTTGTGAGTTAAAATTACTCAAGAAACAAAGAGGTTTATAATTATTAACAGAAATTTAATTGTTACACAAACCCAGTTTTTTCTTAATTATCAATCCTGCTCTTAATGGTGCAGTCGTAATTAATTACTATTGCGTAATAATTAATTATTACTCAATGTTAAATTTGTCCAAAACTTTTCACCACCAGTGGCCAAGCGGTTCCGTTTTCTAAACACTGGGAGTTCGGTCGTGGGTTCGCACCTCGCCCGGACGAGCTGGCCACGTGGAGTTTTCCGGGTTTTCTCTACGTCTGTAAAGCCTGAATAGGGGCCAGTTACTTATAAAAGACCTCCCGGAAGGCATTATTTCCCGCTCCCCGCGTATGGCCAAGCGGCAAAAATGAATCGTACGATCGCAGCATTGGAGAGAAAAGCACTTGAAGCTAAATGCTTCCATATTAACCCACACAACGAATAGGTATAGTAGCTATGAAAAATTGCATCCACATCTATGTTTTAACGTTTGTCCTTATTACTTTTCGCCCCAGCAACACCAAAATATTGCAATTATTTTAGTAAGAATAGTTTTGATAGTAAAACGAGATTTATTTTAATATTTTCATAAAATATTTGTTATCGTGCTGATCTCATTCGTTTAGGTCACTCATTTACATTAAACGAAATTAAATGTAAATGAGTTATAAGTTTATATTACTTTAAACTCTTGTATCCGAAAAGACAAAATTATTTTCCAAGTTACAGTATATACGAAATAATGTTACTACAGCATTTAGAATTGATGGAAGAAAAGGCAGTTATACTTTTGTCAAAGTAATAAAAGCTACATGAATTTATTACAAATTATTTCCAGACTCACAAAATCTCTTTTGTACATTAAAAAAAGTTATAATCAATTCAATCTTTAAAATTAAAAACAGAATATATTCATGTCAGTAACACGAACTTTTATCTACAATTATCAATTCTGAACCAAATGCATGTATATCGAATAAATAATATTTTGGTTGTTCATGTAATAAAAACATACAAATATTCGATTATCCATAAAAATTACTGTTAATACACGATGAGATTTCGAATAAATTATAACTAAAAACATCTTAATTCGTTGTTTTTATTATAAAATATTTCAATTTTTCGATAAATATTTAGAATTTTATATTCGAAGTTTAGACAATGAAGAAAATTATTCACATTTTCAAGTCTATATTTTAATCCATTTTTCACCAACCACAGAAGTAACAGTTAAAAACGTTTGAAGATAAACTTCACGAAAAAACAAACAGTAAGTAGAAAATTCACATGATTAAAACGATATCAACGTCAGCCTTTTTATGGAGGATCTGACGTTTTTACATTAAAAACGGAAGTATAATCTTCTTACCATA
This sequence comes from Centruroides vittatus, assembly GCF_030686945.1. Taxonomy (NCBI): domain Eukaryota; kingdom Metazoa; phylum Arthropoda; class Arachnida; order Scorpiones; family Buthidae; genus Centruroides; species Centruroides vittatus. Next base: position 3,290,009 of record NW_027122710.1, on the reverse strand, counting down.
CCGTCAAGTCCTTAACATATTTATAACTGGTCTGGCCCTCTAGTGGTGGTTCTGAGTATTCCAATTTCATTTACATGTCGTTACATAACTCTGGATATCTTCTATTTTCGAAGTTTAGACAATGAAGAAAATTATTCACATTTTCAAGTCTATATTTTAATCCATTTTTGATATCCAGAGTTATGTAACGAGTTATGTATTTTGGAAGATATCCAGAGTTATGTAACGACATGTAAATGAAATTGGAATACTCAGAACCACCACTAGAGGGCCAGACCAGTTATAAATATGTTAAGGACTTGACGGTATGGTAAGAAGATTATACTTCCGTTTTTAATGTAAAAACGTCAGATCCTCCATAAAAAGGCTGACGTTGATATCGTTTTAATCATGTGAATTTTCTACTTACTGTTTGTTTTTTCGTGAAGTTTATCTTCAAACGTTTTTAACTGTTACTTCTGTGGTTGGTGAAAAATGGATTAAAATATAGACTTGAAAATGTGAATAATTTTCTTCATTGTCTAAACTTCGAAAATAGAAGATATCCAGAGTTATGTAACGAATTTTATATTCATTAAATGCCCAAATAAAACATAAATAAATTTATTTAATTTTTAATAACATAAATCACAATTAGTTCCTGAATTATGCCAATAGCAAAGTTCTAACAGGAAAAGTGACAATTTTAAGTTTTTTGCAACTAATACCCTTTCATAATATGAATTTCCCCTATTAGGAATGTCTTTTTAAAATTATTCCGTAAAAACTGGCCTGATTTATCAATAAAAGAACGCGTAAACATAGAATTTTGTAGCGTATGACGAAAGCTGTAGGTTGATGCTCGACGTATAGTGAATTGAATAGGTGCGTGAAGTTATAGCTTTCCGAACCTTATCATCATTAATTTCCATAATACCTTTTGAAAATTATTTTTTGCCTTTTGTCTTTGCTCAGTATTAAACTTAATATATGGTGCTATGAAATCTGATTGTGTAAATGTGGACTTTTGTTATTTTCATTCCTAGGCTCTTATAGAGTTTATTATCTTGTAATGCTCTATATACAGCAATACCTCGGTTTTCGTCGATCTTTTGCGAACAATCTGTCTCGGTTTTCGTCGACGTGTCCATGATTTCCACGTAACTTCCTGCTAATTTTGAGAAAACATAGGGCGACCCATGCGTTTTCCTGCTCGGTGTGTCGTTTTTCATTGTGTGAGCATTACCCCGCGCGTCTAGCCAAACAATTCCTTTACTTTCCTTTCCTTTCAGCTCTATCGTGGGACCAAAGAAAGTTTCCAGAGCCAGCAGTTCTTCAAAGGCCATGTTAAATATTCATTTATTCTTTACATTAGTCTTTTATATTCATTTTATATTAATTTCTTATTGTTTTTAGTATTTCAACACTATATTCATTCTCTATAAATTGTATTTTTGGGAGTGTCTAGAATGAATTAATTGGATATGTAAATCCAATTAATTCATTCCAATTAATTGCATTGATTCGTATAGAAATAATTGAATCGGTTTTCATCGGTTTCAGATTTCTCTGATTGTTTTCGGACGGATTATTGATAAAAACCGAGGTATCACTGTAATTCTTTTTATCATAAAAATGACTGAAAAGTTACTCCAGACAAACTACGTTCATGAGGAACTTGATTTCCAGGAGCTAGTGGAAGATCATTAAATTTATTATGCAGTTTAAATCTCTCGGAAATTCTAAGTCAACTTCAAACACGTAACCGGTATGATTATCTGAAGTCAGGATGTCATTGATTCTTTCTAACTCATTAGAATCCATCCATTTAAAGTCTTTTTATGGTAATTTTTGACTTAAAGCCCAACTGTAAAGATTATTAGCATGTAGATATACTAGTTGATTCTCAGATGCTAACGCATAGCCATTAGAACACTGACTAATTCCACCTCTTCTTCCTTTTTCAAAAAACAAATACATTTCATAACGTGTTAATTCTAAATTAACTCCTGTATATTTTAACATAAATCACAAGCTAATGCTGGTGTAGTATAATACCAAACAGGATCTAAGCCGCAGCTTTTGTACAAACATAAATCTCTAAAATTTTCAAATACATCAGATAGTAACAAAAAATTCAATTTTAAATACAAATTATGCCATTCACCTAGATTTTTTTATTTTAAAATGGTTCCAGACTTTTCTAGCATGATCATACTCAAGCTGGCTTATACTTTTTTTCGTTAAGGACGAATAAAAATTTTTCTATAGACTTCATTCTTGATCTAGAACAGAGGTTCTCGAACTTTTTCGATCCACCGCCCCTTTGTTCCATAAAGTTATACCCAACGCCCCCTAACTAATCAGCGACCCCAACTTTTGCCTTTGGTTACCGTTCAGTTAATTAAACTTTTTAAACTAAATCTAACAATAGCTTTTATAAATTATAAATTCAGATTTGATTTATATCAAATATAGCATTTAAATGTACTGAAACTGAGTTAATACAAATGTTATAATCAAGATATGTTGACAAATATACAACAACAAAGTATGACGTGGCACAGAGACGTTTTCTGATTGGATGCGCGTTTGCAACCGTCGCGACTCGCGAGTAGAACAAACTTTTTGTTTGTAGTCGTGGTTGCAGTCGCCCGCGCGGCTGGAAACCTCATAGTGTGACCAAGGCTTAACTGTGTACCAAATTTTACCACTTTAGGTTTAGCGGTTTACTCTGGGCGATGATGAATTAATTAGTCAGTCAGGACCAGTGCCGTAACTAGGGCGGTGCCCAGGCACAGGGTGCAGTCCTGTGGGGCGTATAAATGGCCTGGACCAAGTTTTATATTATAGTTTTGGGGCGTAGTTACAGAAGCTCGCACCGGGCACATAAAAGACTAGTTACGACTCTGGTCAGGACAAGTAATTTTATATATACAGGTACTCCTCACTTTACGACCTATCTGCTTAACGACCACTCGCACTTAGGACCAATCGAGTTTCGACCTGCAATTTCGGAGAATCCCCTTTCTCAGCTTGATGTCGGTCAGTGGCGAATGGTGACATGCGCTCTAAGCCTACTATAATAGTCTTATAGTACTATAATAGGCTAATAGCGTACCATAATAGTGTTTTTATGAATAAATTTGAAGTTTGTTGCATAATTTGGATAATTTTACAACAATCCTATATTTTCAGCGCAAGCTCCTCGCTTATCGACCATTTCGCTTAACGACGTAGTCGTCGGAACGGAACTCCGTCGTAAAGTGAGGAGCAGAGCCGTAACTAGGATTTTGGACGCCTATGGCCAAGAAAAAAAATGGCGCCTTTTTAATTTTTATTATTAAAAAAATAATAATTTTATTCTAAAAAATGCTATTGTAAAAAATTATCTAATGACGTTCAAAATACTGTATAAATATAAATATAAAAATTTTTTGTGTTATTAATTTCGAATATATATTATTCCGAAACCTTCTCGTTGACGCCTATATTAAATCAGCACCTTTGGCGGGGGCCACATTGGCCATACCCTAGTTACGGCCCTGGTGAGGAGTACTTGTATAGATAAATTCCTTTCTATAGCAGTGTAGACTCAAACCGGACACGACCACAAAACATCGGATATGACGAAAACTTGGAGTGTCGGAGCGCTCTTACGCGGTTCGGCGAAAACGTAATGGATTTAAACATGGAGAAGACTACGTGGTACGATCCAAAAGTTCGGGAACTGCAGTAATCTATGACAACAAAAGCATGTATTTGAAGTTACAGCGTATGAAATGGATTCTATCAAACCACCTCTTCGTGTTCAGGTTATTTTCACCCATGTCATGTGATTAAACCGCGAGCGCTGCTGTTTTTTTACGGAGATAGTTACCTTTGTTCTGCGACGTAATAAAAGCGGAGTTTCAAGAACAACCTCCAACATTAAATTTTGTCAGCGTTTAGGTAAAACACTTACGGAGACTTTAAAATTGTTAAGAACGGTGTACGGTGATTTTACCGTGGCGAAGTCGAAATGTTGGAGCAGTGGCGTAGCGTGGGTATCAGCCACCCGGGGCGGAGGAAAATTTCGCCGCCCCCTTATTTAGGTATTTTTACAAGATATTATTATTTATTGTGAAATTTTGCCGCCCCCTATAAGTGCCGCCCGGGGCGGGCCGCCCCTGCCGCCCCCACTACGTTACGCCACTGTGTTAGAGGTTGTTCTTGAAACTTCACTTTTATTACGTCCGCAGAACAAAGGTAACTATCTCCGTAAAAAACAGCAGCGCTTGCGGTTTAATCACATGACATGGGTGAAAATAACCTGAACACGTAGAGGTAGTTTGGTAGAATCCATTTCATACGCTGTAACTTCAAATACATGCTTTTGTTGTCATAGATTACTGCAGTCCCCGAACTTTTGGATCGTACCACGTATTTACACACGGATGCAGGGCCGGATTATCGAATAGGCAAAGTAGGCAAATGTCTAGGGCCCGTAATTCGGAGGGGCCCGGCTTCAGTGCAGAAGATTTCTGTTTCAAAACGAGTTAAAAATTATGTAAGAAATTCGATAGGACAGAAAAGGCTGTATTTAACAATTCCTACTGAGCTCCGCTCGACTAGCCGTTGCCTTAAAAAAAAAAAAAAAAAAAAAGTTCAACAGTCACCCGTGCGTCAGAAGTAATGTGCTGTACGCCACGAGATCTTTTCTAAATCTAAACTTATACGTCGTGACATCGCATATTCGATATAGCGTTCAAGTTGCTCGAGTGCGAAGATATTACAATTCAATAGTGTTTTATAAAAGAGTTAAAAAGGGTGACACTACGGTGTGACTTGGGGTGACACCACGATATCCGCACCGGGTGTCACCCATGCTAGCTACGCTAATGTCACATTATATAAGATTTGTTTAGAAGCAACTTATTTAAATGGGGCCCCAATTTAAATTTTGTCTAGGGCCCGCTAGAGGCTTAATCCGGCGCTGCACGGATGTATGCTTTTCTAGAACATTTTTTAAAAATAAAACAACACAACTTCAAGTGACCAGTTGTGCTGATATGTAAATTAACTAACGAAAGAAAAGCGATTTATATTAGAGTATCAAAGAATAGAACGCCTATTTTAAAAATTACATAAATATAAACCGTTAGTAGATTTTCACAATTTTACTCAGTAGAATATCTTGAAAAGAAATTTTACAGATTACAGAATAGCACGGGCAGATGAGTTAATTAATCAAAATTTTTTTATGGAAACAGATTCTCTATCATCAAATGTCACGGCTGCCCGGGTAGTGAGGGATACATTCACAAATCCAGAATAGATTTCTATATTTTTTCAACCTGTCCGGATTCGTTCCCGATCGGAAGGATCGTGCCATCTGGTCATCAAATAACATAAACTATTTCAAAAGACGTTATAGAATCATATTAGTTATTTTACAACATTATAGATCGGATTTTATGGTCGGATAGCAGAGCGGTCAAGATGGTAGCCTCCCGCTCTGGGGGACCCGAGATCGAATTCGGACGTGGTCGAAAACTCCCCAGGGATTTTTCAGGAGGTTGTCCGACAGATAAATCGACGCCCGTCCCTCATTACCCAGTCTCTCCATTGTGGTCCTGGCCAAATTCATAATGGGCTTGCTAAAAGAGGTCCTCTTAGTGCCCATGCGGCGGAGAGTTTAAAAAAAAAGTTAATTTATTCCACAGATTAGTTTTTCCTGAGTATTTGATTATAATAACATATAATAATAATATTCTTATTAAATAATAATAATAAATATTTATATTAGAGTATAAAGTAATTAAAAATAATTTTTTATTTTTAAACGAAAAATAAAAAAATTTTATAGGTGGCGCATAGCATAAACTTCAACATTCATCAGTTGATTTAGTATAGATAGATGCTATCAGTTTTTATTTGTTTTATAGACTTTTAAATTATTTTCAGTCATTCGTAAATTTTATAATCGAAGGTAAGAGAAAGAGTATTTATTTGAAACGAAGTACGTTATACATTATTTACTTTATAACTAGAATATTCACGAGATAATTGTTTAATAAATATTTCAAAAGAGAACTTTATTGTTAATTTCATATATCAATCAGTTAAACGATTAAGTCACGACATTCTTTGAATGGCTTCGTAATTGTAAGATCTGTAAATGATTTCAAGTGTTAGGAGTCTTTTTACATGAATTTTTAATAAAGATCAATAGTAAAATTGAATTTCAGTATATTATATTATAGTAGAAGTTACTTTTAAGTAATTTGTTTACCTATTTCATACGTGTAATTTACCTTAAAGTAATTTCCACCCATGTCATATTATTATTGTTTTTTTTTCTTTTATTGATAAATTTATGCTTTTGTGATGATATAGTGATAAGTAACTCGTATAATCATTAAAATATTTATTTTGTTCAGGTAAAATATGTATTTAATATGAAATTAAATAGTATAGAAGTATATAAATTACATTATTCTATTTTTTTAAAGCCTGTTGGAAACGGAGTGGATGACTCCACTGAACACTGATAGTTGTGAGTTTTCACCTTGCCATTGGGCTGGCTATGTGTAGTTTTCTGAGTTTTCTTCATGCATGCCTTTAATATTTAAATAGGGCCAGTTTCCCTTAGAAAGTCCTCCTGGGAGGTATCCCTTCTCCGTGGATTGCCTGTGTGGTATTGCCATAAATCAATCAATCAATCAGCTTTAACTTTGAGGTAAATTATTGCTATTGTTCTACCTCATCTCACTAGTATTTTTTGTTTCCTGTTGTAAATATTTCTTACACATTTATAATAATGAAGATTTCGTGACCAAATTACATTATTACTCTTGATTAACTATTTTACACAAAACATACAAAAAATATTTGTTTTTTATTTCTATTTTAGTGTTACTTTACACTTTTGTATATTATTACAAGCATATAAAACTAATGAAAATTATAAACAGACTTTTTAACGAGTAAACGTTTCTTCTAATGATGAGTCTGGAGATCTTTATCATGTCTTCCTGAATTATTTGCAATAAACAGAGACCAAGATTTAAACAATTCACTTTATTTGTCTATTTAACAATGCATCTCAGATTGGTATTATCCAATCCCTCTTCAGGCTACAAATTTTAAATTTAAAAAACAATTTTAAAACCTTATGGCTGCCTCATGTTCTTTAAGTCTATCTGCTAATTGTCTTTTAGTCTCACCTATATAATGTACTGTATTTGTACAAGTATATCTTAACTTGTAAACTACCTATGCCACATTTAAACAATTTATTTTTGTTGAATCACTAGATTTTAAATTAGCATTAATTTTGTTTTTTGACTTTAGGACAAAAACAATGTGTTTAATGAAGTATTTTTTATATTTTTCAAAGAAAAGAAGGAAAAGAAACATAAATATTTTTCTAGTATAGTTTTAATGGCTAGAGTTAGACTTTTTAACATTTAGCATGAATAGTTAAAACTAATTTGATGATAATTCTAATATTTAACAGGTGATGTGTGTGTGAAGTATAGCACAATAGGTTTTCAATTGAATGTAAAATGAATCTTAATTGGTTGCTGTTATCACATTTTACAAGTATGAAGCATGTTTTTAATCAATATTTGAGAGAGATATTAGAATAATTTCTTGTAATGAACCAGCGCCGAATCCAGTAGGTGTGAGGCCTAATTGAATTTTTTTTTGCGGGGCCCCTCAAACTTTAAATAACAAAATTAATTAATTGTTAATTTACATATTGAAATATGTTGTTTTATTTTTAATAATAATATACCTAGATATTTATTTTTATAACATGCACTATTTTTAAATATATAAATTTTGACGTGATGTGGGACCTGATTGGCACCAATTGCTCCAATCGCCTCAAATCTGGCCCTGTAGTGAACATATTGATAACTAATAGTAAATATCATCAATTATAAGATTTTGTGTTGTTTCATTATTTTTATTGTATAAAAAGAAAAAAATTTATCTTACAGATATAATTAAAATTTATTGTTCAGAAGTGTATTCACATTTTGTATATAAAAATTTTTGTAAATAAATATAGTTATATATTTACTAATTTATATAAATTTATTAAATATAAATAACGAAAACAAGCATTAAAATTTATCACATTTTCTGAATATATGTTTTTAAACATTTAATTACACCACAGTTGCTGTATTTTTTTTCTTAAGGTGTTATCATTTATCAACATAAGAGCACACCAGTGGCTAAGTGGATAATGCACCCAAACACTAGTAGTTGGTCCTAGGTTTGTGCTTTACCAACTGGCTGGCCATGCGGAGTTTTCCAGATTTTCTTCACATTTGTAAGATCTAAATAGGGGTCATTTCACAGAAAGTTCTCCTAGGAGCACCTCTCTTGGCAGATTGCCCATGTGTTGTGTTACTTTATCTCAGACCAAATCTTATCAGCATCAGCAACCACTTTGGCAAACTTTATCTTCTGCTGTTCTTATTATTTCTGTTAATTTTGATTCAAGTTTCAATGTATCCAGCCATGATATATGTCTTGGCCATGTGTAGTGTAAATTTTCCTTCAAGTACCAATGAGATAGAACATTATTATTGCATAGATATGACCAAAATATACTGTTTTTTTTTTTTAAATAGTTTTTGAGTTTGATTATTTTCCAATCATCTTAACCTTTTTCATAGATTAAAGCTAAGTATCTTTAACATAGTGATAAAATTGAGTTGTAATGTTTACTTTTTACTCAGCTTTGAATGCATATTTAATAACAGAATAATAATTTATTGTAAAAGTTTTAGAAAATATGTCTTATGATAAAATTATATGATTGTTATAATAATAGTTTTTAATGCTTTTTGCTAATTTCTATATATACTTACTATGTCAAAAAAAAAGAAATTTCAGCTTCAGTTTTTCTACCTTTATAAGTTAATGTTGAATAAATTTACCAGTAATTGTTTTGAATTTTTTGAAAATATATGCTTTTATTAATATATAATATTTGCAATTATATTATATATATTGTAAATCTTCTATCTGAAATTTTCCAAAATCAATTCAACAAAATCATTCTAATGAAATAAATTTCATATAATTGATATTAAAATTGTGATTTGATTTCAGTTTATACCAATTTCAGTTTTATTAATTTGCTTTTATATTAGGCTCAGTCATCTATTTCATTAGTGTTTTTAATTTATTCTAGTAAAATATTTTCATTTTATTTTTTTAAAAATATTTATTTGAACTGTAAGCTTCAAAACTGTAAATATTTTAATAGTTGAATATGCTTAATTTGGCATGCAGACAAAAAGGTTTGTTTGCCCCTCCTGATCTATTGTTTGTATTATACTTAAATATTTGTTTGTATATTTAATAAGTGGTTACTTATAAATTTTAATATTGGTTTTAATAAATATAAAATTATGTTTATAACATTTAATATGAGGGCTTCCAAAATGGACATTACCATTTTCAATTCCTGTAATTATGTTTGTTATTATCTAAGAAGTACACTCACTGGCGAATCAATTATATACCCTCATGTATATTAAGTAAATGTAATTTTGCAGCTTATATTGCAAAACACTTGTGTTATGTGAGCTACCACATGTTTATAAGCTCTTGTTTAAGAATACTGTTGGTTAGTATGGTCATTAAGTTTATGAAAATGGGAAAAGTGAAGGATTTGATAGAGTTTCAAAAAGGACTGATTCTGGGTGCCCACCTCGCTGGAGCCACAATATCAAGAACTGTAGAGCTGATGATTTTTCCAAAGATGAGATATCCAAAGTGTTCAATCGGTGGAAAAATAACCTGCAGTTGATGTCTGAAAGAAGTTGGTCACATTCCTGATTAACAGTTAATCAGGAATGTGACCACATTGTCTGAAAAGGCTAGTGAGAGAAAGTCTCACTAGCCTTTTCAGACACTAGAAAAAAAAGACTTTCTCTGTGCTGCAATTGACATAAGAATTTAATGAATCTTGTCCCTGACCCATATCTACCTGAACCATCCACAGGGAACTGAAAAGAATCAGTATGAACAATTGTAGGCCTATCCGAAAATCACTGCTTTCTGCGAAAAACTGGAAAGTTTGTCTAAAGTGGTTCCAAGAACACCATGATTGGACATTTGAGGATTGGGAAAAAGTAATGTGGTCAGATGAATCATGGTACACCTAATTCTGTATGACAATAGACAGAGGGTTTGGAAGGAGTCCCATGAAGCAATGAACCCTGCTTGCCTCATTAACATGACTCAAGGTTCTGATGGGGATGTCATGGTGTGGAGTATGTTTTATTGGAACGGAACTAGTCTACTGATATTCCTGGAAGGTAGGGTGACTTCCAATGAGTACCTGAACTTTATTGTCGATCAAGTTTATCCTGCAATGTTGCATTTTTTTTGCTGCATGTGACAGCTCTTTCTTTGATGACAACACTACTGTCCATTGCACAAGAATTGTTCACTAATTGGTTCAGCAAGCATGAAGATGACTTTTGCTTCCCATCCTGGCCACCACTGAGCTCAGATCTTAATCTCATTGAGAACATATGGGACATGGTAGAATGACAGATCTGCCAGCAAAGTCTGCTTCCATCAAATCTATGCAAACTAAAAGAAAGTCTAGTGAATGCCTGGTGTACATTGGACTTAGAAGCACTTTAGCATCTTGTAGAATTCATGCCAAATTGAATAAATGAGGTAATTAGAGCTAAAGGTGGTTCAATAAAATATTAAACTGCTGTTTCTAATTCATTGGCTAGTGAATGTATGTAATGTATGCCAATCAATATAGTAACTGTCTGAGTTTCATTTCCTATCTGCATTTGAACATATTATCTATTTATTATCTTTAGGATGCTCCACAAGTGAAAGATGACCCCACATCAGAGAAAGTGTTTTTAAACTTTGCAGTTTGCAAAGTTGGAATTACTCATTATTGTGCAACATGAGTAATCTGCAATAGCTGTAGAACTGTGGCTACTGTGTGAGTAGAGACAACGGATATGCTATAGAAGTCAGGAAGAATTTGAGTTTAGATAGAGATTAGATAGCCTAATAATAGGATTTAACAATTTGGAGGGCTTATGCACTGTATGTATCAAAAATTCCTTTGTATTGGTCAACTGTTAGCATTATAATTATATGTTGGTGCTATGTGTTTGTAAGCTGATGAGGGGTCCTTGTATCCGAAATGCATCCTTACCTAAATTTGAAAGTGATTATTAAAGACTAATTTTTTTGTAAAAGATCTGGTCCTTTTTTCTGTCAGCCTTGGTGTGATAAGCCCTCCAAATTGTTAAATCCTATTATTAGTCTATCTAACTCTATCTAAATTAAAGCCGTGAGTTAAAGCGTCATTTATTATTAAGAATTTGGGTATTGGTTGGATGTACACACATTAAGAAATTGTAATGGACAAATGTGAGACTTGTACAGTTTTCAATGTTTTAATGTACATTACAAGATCTTGGATAATAATTAACATAATTACAATAATTTAAAATGGTAGCATTCTTTTTGGAAGATATTTATTACAAGTGTGTTTAAAAAATGAATTTAACTAAAATATGCATTAAAGAATAAACATATAATAAATATATTCAGTTTAATTTTTTATAAAATTATTTGCAAGAAGAAATATAAAAATAATATAAAATTGATATATTATCATTACATAGGTTAGTTATATCAAATACTTTTTAAAATAATGGATTGAAAAGAATTTCTAATAAAAAGATTTTAAAAAAACAGCAAGTTTCTATTTTAATACATATTTTCTATTTAATTTAGTGTGACTAAAATTTTGAATATAGAAATGGCTATAGAAACTCAAATTGTTTTGAAATTCAAAATAAAATAAATTATCCATTTATCAAGATGATAAAAGATAATTATCAGATGAGATATTCTCAAATCAATTTCTTTCATTTTTTCCATCAACTCTATTGATTGGCAGTTACCTGCAAATTTGGAATACTTTTATCATACATAAGAGACAGAGGTGACATATCCTCCTCATAATAATTACTGGCAAATTTTTTCCCTTTCCAGATATATATGTATTTTTATGTTATACCATACTATAAAAATTAGGATCAGAAATGAATATACTGTATACAACAGATATAACCATATTTTTTATACTCATTAAAATCCAAACAATGAGAAAATTTTCTTATGAATCATTGGTGTTAATCTCCCTATATGTATACAGATTGATGCCAATGCTTACATGATGTAAATATTGAAAAGACATTGTCATATGAATAAAACTTTTTGTTTCAATGTTGTTGTTATTAAAAATTCGAAATTTATCAGTAATTCTCAAATGAGATGAGTGCCATTTGAGAAGCAAGAAGGAGTTTTGCCAGGTGCAAGAAGGAGTTTTGGAATGGTCCAAAACTCCTTCTTGACACCTGAAAATAGTAACAACTACTCTTCTAACCTGATGTGATCCCTAACCTTTTCTAACCCCCTAACCCTTCTAACCTTGAAAGTAATTCGAAAGACAATTCCAACGAAATTCGTATTACCTGACGAAGAACTGAAGTTTGGGGTTCAAAAATGTTTGTAAAGACCTATTTTTGGGAGTTATGAGTTTGGTGAAGAAAGAATATGCACTGGTAACAGGTTAGAAGAGTAGTTGTTATTGGAATGGTCTCCAAACATGGCACTGTTTTAGATCTCTTATCTTGTAATTATCTTTGTTACGTCTAATAATTTCATAGCTGAATTAGATTGGATTAATTAGTTTTAGAAAATATTAATTTGTTTTATCTTTATCTTTAAATTGGTTTTCTATTTTCAACTGCTTTCAGTTATAACAGCAGTTCAAAACAGTGTTACTTTGAAATAGAAGGTTTAATTAATGATAACAGAAGACTAATTTGCATGCATTTAGAATTGTTCTATAACAATTGTAAATACAGTTCAAGGAAAACTTCTTTTTTAAACTCAACTTGTGATGTTATTCAAGAAATATTATCAAGGAATATTGAAAGATGGAAAAATTTTTTTTATGCTGATACATACCGTATTTTATGGACTATAAGACATACTTTTTTCTTCGAAAAACTGTTTCCAAAATTCAGGTGCGTCTTATAGTCCATAAAATACGGTAGTTGTTTCCTCAAGAATATTATGACATCACATATTAAAATCATTAACCATTCACATGGAATTAAACAAGTATAAAAAACTATTTTTTAAGAAAATATGTTCTGTATAGTATTTTATTTTGAAAATGTTTTGTAGAATGAAAAATAATGAATACATGATTGTAATTTTTCCCTTAACAGTAATTAATGTCTATATTAGACATAATATTATTTACTATATATCTTTTATATAAATACATCTTTAAAACCACACTTATCATTTATTTTTTTGTTAATGCAAACATGTTTTAATTATTGTTTGAATTTAATATTAATTTTATAACAAAGTATATACTAAGAAATATTATTTTTATCATTAATAAATGACAATATAAACATAAGAATTTTACATAAAATATATGTTTTTATGTGTTAAACATAACTTACTGTATTTATTAAAAGTAAGTATAGTATTTAAACTTACACTACATAAACATGAATAGTAATTGCTTCATGTTGTGTCAATTAAATTTTATATTTTTTTCTGGTCTGGTTTTAGTTAAAGTACAAATAATTGATGATACAATAAAAAATTTAGTAAATTCAAGTAAATACTTTCATTTTCACAATACAAGTATCTTCAGGTTGAACAAATTTAATACATAAAGAATTAATATTTCTAAAGTAGGTAGAATGAATATATAATTTGAATTTTGATTCCTACTTTTTTATTCTACCTATTTTTATAATGATACAGTAATAGAAGTGGAAATTATTAACATACTTTGTCTCATTCATATTCTATCTCATTATGTATGACCTCATACGAAGAAATCAGTATACAATAGGTCTTAAAATATGTGAGAAGAGACAATTCATCATGTGTTTCATCACACATATCATTTCCTTTATATATATATAAAATATATTATTTAGTTTAAATTATTGATTACATTCATTTGATAAACTATTATATTTCATTCAAATACTGTTTTACTGTGAAAGTTTTACAATAAGCATGTTAGATTTTTTTAAGGATTCGTATCAGAAATTTAATTTTGAAATTATTTTAAAGTAATAAAAAATGTAGTGTTTTTTTTTTTTAATATATAAAAGTTTGATATCTGAATAGTGAGGTTATGAATTTCTGAATTTAATTTGTTTCATTGTGTTGTGTAATACATTAAACCCCACCAACTTAGATTTTACATAACTTGGACAAATTTAAAAAAAAATTGTACTGTAATTTAAAATTTTTGGACAGTAGAAAAAGTATAATTAGCAAGTGTTTTTTAGTATCTGGAAGTTTTTACATTACTGTGCTTTATATTAATTGTAATTGATAAATTACTAGAGTATAAATTGCTATATGCTATACTGTCACAAAATTTTCTGAGCTCATTTCTTATAATAAATTCAGTAGCATAACCCTACTAAAGCTCAGTAAAGCTTCTGTATAGAGGTTGATTGTAATAAATTACTCTATTGTAAATTCACCTTTTAATTTTCCATGTTGTCAGAGAAAACATCGTGCTAACTTGGACTTTTGTAAACTCTGACAATCTTCATCCCCTATTAGTATGAGTTAGCAAGGGCTTTATTATATTTATGTTTAAGAACAATTTTGTAAAATTCAAACTTATTTTTCATTAATTTAAATATATCTAATTTTAGAAATTATTTATTTGTATACTAGTTGCTTAGGGTGGAACTTAGACCAGAAGTGTAGCTCTGTTGAGAGGACTTAATTCTTTAAGTATTTAATTGTCAAAGTAATTTAAAAAGTTTGGAAGAAAGTATTTATGAAAAGAAATAATTAGGAAAAAATCTATATTGTTTTACAAAACTGATTTATACACAATATTGTTTGTTTTTTGTTTTGCATAAACAAACAAATTTTTTGGCAAGCCTTCTCATGAACAGGTGTTGTACAACTGGCCATGACCAAAGTATAGAGTTTGTAAATAAACTGTAAATTTGAGTGATTGTCCTTGTGATTTTCATAGTTATAAGATACCCTGACAGCAAACTGTAGTCACTTAAAATAAATTGGTATATTTGTTCAGATGATGGGAATATGCAGAATAAACATGTCTTCTCACTTTGCACAACCAGTAATAGTTGTAGCTTCTATAAAATTTGATGAAAGGTTTTTAATGCAAAGATATGTACTGCTGCATAAATGTGGCGCACTTAAATTCCTCAGTAGCATAATAGTACAGCCTTTTTTAATGAGAGTATATGTGAAGACATACCACTTTGTTGTATGCTATTTAAATATTCAGTTGGGTATAAAAAGTCATCATCTTCCATAATAGTGTCAATTGATTTTAAGTACATGAACTATTAGGTATAATGTTGAAAATTTTTTGTTTTATCAGATCCACATTATCATTATTTGGTGCAAGACTTGCTCATTTACGTATCCAATTATGATTAGTATAATTTAACACAAAATGAGGATAAATTAGAAATGAAATAATCTTCATTGCTAATGAATGTACTGTACAATAAAAGATGATTATATGTGCATGCTTTAAATTTTTCTTTACTATGTAAGAAATAAAAATAAATAAAATACATGTGAAAACTTTCCACACTTTTAGTGGAATAAGTATGCTAATTTTTGTGAGAATTGGTTCAACCACATTTGATAAAGTTCAGGACCAAGTTTGAATTTTTTTTATATATATAAAAATTTTTAGAAATGAGTTTAATATATTGCAAAGATTTATTATCAATTATTTTGTTACATTATATTAATTATTAACAAAACAGTGATTTAGCATATAATTGCTAGTAATTTGCTGAAAATCATCATTTCAAACAAGTACTTAATACTTGTTTGAAATGATGATGAAAAAATTTATTTGGAATAAATATATTTTTACTTCAAATACTATTAATATAACATTATAATTTTTAAGATATGTTTAATTAATTGATTTTTTTAATGGAATTTTTCAGATTATGGTCATTGGTAAATTGTAATATTAAAGTGCCTTTTTTAGAAAGTTTTAACATAAAAACATTAGAAGCAATGAGTACTTTAGGAACACAATTAGATGCGAGTGAAGTTTTGGCAGCTGCATTAGAACAGATGGATGGCATTATTGCAGGTAAATTATGATATTCAGCCATTAATTTGATTTGAAAAAATTAATTTTTAATTAATTTGTTTATTGACTTTATGCATTATGATATTCTTTAAATCTGTATAAAAGTATATTTCTTTAAACAATTTTAGGTAATGGTTGTAAAGCCTTATTTTTTGACTGTTTGTATTGCTTTAAGTGTTTACTTTTTCATTTCATAAAAATTATTTTCTTTCATTCTTTATCCATTGAATGAAAAAATATATTGTGCTCCAAAATATATTTAGTGAAGAAAGTACATGACAATTAATATTTATATACTAACTACAGTACATAAAGCAGTTAGAATATAATATAAAAATATATAATAAACTAAGTTGTCTTCATTTCCATCATGTCCAACCACCAGGAAAAAAAGCAGTTTTCCCTTGTAGAGATGGCCTTTTGTTAGAAGCTATGCTTCTGCAAAATTATGTAAAACATGACAGAAATGAAAACAACTTAGTTTCCTTTATATATTTTATATTGTAAAAATACCATTTGCCTTTTTAATTGAAGTTAGAATGTAAATTTCAATTGTAGTAGTAATTAAAATAAATGCATTTTTTTCCCTAAATGTTTATTTATTGTTATATTAACAAAGATAGAAATTATTTTTTAAAGTAGGAAATTCAATTTTACAAAATGTTTTTAACTCTTACTAATATTAATAAAATGAATTATAGATTAATTTCCTGATGTAATAAGTCATGAACAAAATGCAAAACAAAGTGAAACCAAAATAAATAATTATGTAATTAAACATCAGTTTATAAAATCAACACCTCATCCAGAACCTGTTACTGGTGTGTTCTGTGAATAATACGGTTTATTACTAATGTTTTCAAACTGTTAAATAATTCTTCCTTGGGTGAAATATGCTGAATAATCAATGGAACTATGGAACACAAAAAAAAAGAATGTGAATATTCAAATTAAATCGAACGTATGCTTGATGAAAGTCATTACAATGGACATGCGCATTTTGTTTGTGTTTGTCCTCTATTTTTGTGTTACATTGGAAAACATTAGTGATAAACTGTATTATTTACAGAACACTCCAGTAACAGGTTCTGGATCAGGTGTTGATTGTTGTTGATGTTTATAAAATACTGTATTTCCTCAATTCTAAGATGTACTAAGAGTTTGAAATTGAATTTTAAGATTCTTTTTATGAAGGAAAAAGTTTAATTAACAAGAAATTAAAAAAACGACAGAAGTGTCATGAGACAGTGATGTTTCATAGTTTTACTTCCATGCTCTTCTGTGTGTAAATTAACTATTTATTTTAATGCTGTATTATAATGTTGTCTTCAAGCTATTTTAGATGTTAAAAAGGAGTTAAGATTTAGAGCTCTTTACCAGTACATTTAACTGATATAACTGTTGACCAGCAATAGCCAAAAATGTCATACCACCACATATCTGCTTGCAATATGTCTTCTGATTGTTATTTTTGAATGAAGATGTAAGGCATCATTGATTCCGAGATACAACTCTATTTTGAAGAAACAAAAAATGCATTAAAAAATGTTTCTTAAAATCAAGGAAATACAGTAATTTAAAAGAATATAAAATCACATCACAACATGCATTTTTTAAAATTAAATAATACATATTACAAAAATAATACATTAAAGAAAAGTAAATAAAATATAAATAATTTAAAACAGTTAAACTAAAATGTGCTTTCTCAATTCTAATTTGTACCTTTTATCAGACTTCTGGTCTCTAAAATTGGGATGCATGTTAGAATTGGTCACAGAGTCAACTTAATGCAGCTTCATTTGTATCATTTGCTTCTCACTTCATTTGGCAATTTACACGTACAGTAGAGCATCGATTATCCGACCCCCGATTAACCGACTTATCGGTTAACCGACCGCGTTCTAGTCGGCAAATTCAAATGTCTGCTAGTGATGTGGCGCTACAATATTTGGTTATGTCTTGGCTACATTAATATTATTTTTGTTAAATTTTTGCATGTTTTAGCTGGCAGCATTGGCTCGACCATGAAAAGGAGGCTAGTATTTAAACCAGGCCTAATACACTATACTAATAATGTATTTTTTCATACTTTTCGGTTATCCGACTTTTCAGTTATCTGACCAACCCCTGTCCCAATTGAGTTGGATAATCGATGCTCTACTGTATTAACATTGTCAGTATAGATGTGGTATACATTCCTTCATTACTTTGTTTTGGCTTTGGAATTGCTTGGTTGTCTTTTGAATCACAGCAAGCTGAGTGAATGATGTCTATAAGTGGATTACCTATGAAGCTAAGTTTCTGTAGAAAGCTGCTCACTATAATGAAGAATATGTATACTGATATTTCAGTGTGATACTATGTATTTGGAAATTTTATATTTGTGCATACCAATGTGAAGTCTTGCTGTTAAAATATTGATTGTACATTAATTTTGACTGTAATTTTGTGTAGTCTGCAAATTCTCTGTACCTGAAAATGGAATATTATTGGAAATGTAAACATTGTAAAGTGCTGTAAACCTGACAGGAAACACATTTAGGCCTATTTTGTTTTTAAAAATGCATTTATTATCATGTTTACTGCTTATCATTGCTTATTGTCATTTATAAGATAACTTTTTTAGGTTTTGACATCTCAAAAGTCAGGTGTGCATTAGATTTGATGGAAAATATGATTCTATTAGAATTAAAAAACATAGCAAAAGTAAATAAGGGGGTATGTTATCCCTTGGTATCTGTGAGGGGATTGGTTTCAAGATCTCTTAGATATTAAAATCTCCATCTCTTAAATCCCTTATATAAATTGGCATAGTATTTCATATAACCTAGGCACATTGAATGTACTGTAAATCATCTCTGGATTGTTTATAAAATCTAATAAAATATGTAAATAGTTGTTAAACTGTGTTGTTTAGGGAATAATGACAAGAAATAATTTTGTACATATTCAATACAGATGCAATATAGTATAGTACATTGTAGGTATAACTATATAGTACAGTACATGCCTGCAACAATGTAACATTTTTGTTTTTTCAGCCCTTACAGATTCTTTCAGGTCATTAAACAAAAGCAGAAATACATAGAATAAAACACAGAATTTTTGAAATAAAAGCAAATTCAAGTTTTTTTTTGGAACTGTCTGGACATTATTTTTTTGTTCGTAATTTCGTTTTGTCCGATGGCTTTTTTTATGTTTAATAATTTGAAGACAGTTCGCTCAAACAGAGATCACCATTTTTAATTCCGTGTTTAAGACAATACAATTCCAGCAACCGACCTTTCCTTAGAGGCTACTAGCTGCCAAAAACGCTAAAAAAAGTCTTTTTAAACACAAATTTTCCAATTAAAAATATAAGTTTTTATATATTTTTTTGTTATTTTCGTTATTTATGTATATTTTTTTGTTTTCAAATATTTTCAATCCTTGTTTGGTTGAATCTGTTCTAAAGGTATATTTTACATTTATTTAACTTTAATATAAGGAGTCTTTTTTAAAATTATTTTCACTAATGGAGTTAGTTTATTAAGAGTGACATTTTATCATTCATTGTAAATTTTAATTAATTAATATATTTTTTTAATCAATAATTGATATACTGAAAATGTTAATTATTAAAATATTGTTTGTTTATTTAAGCTAATTTTTAAAAATTAAATATAAAATCATTTATAATATTTCTTAACATCTTTTGGAGATTTATATTTTGCACTTGTATATTAAAATTAGTTGCTTATTCAGTTAATTTGAAAGAATTTTTTTTTTAAATTAGAGATATCATTAAACTCTTAAAAATTAATTTTCTTCAAATAATGTTGTAGATTGTTATTACATTTTAACTTTTTTAACTGTTTTGCTGATTAATTACATTATTTGCTAATTAATTAAAAATCTGTTTCAAGAATGAATTATTATTGTTATTAGCACAGTTATAATGCACATAGATAGCAAAAGAAACTTATAAACAAAATTAAGATTGTCTGTTTTCTTTAATTAGATTACAGAGTAAAATTAACCAAATTCTATGAAATATGAAAATATTTAATAAGTAAAGTTTGGACAAAAATGTCTTAACACAAAGATTAATATCTATTCATTTTCGTTCATTATCATGTATTATAAAACTTGATTTTTTAACTGTATTATTTAATACAAACTTTTTATTATATTTGATATTTATTTGTCATAGGATACATATCTGTGCAATCATTAAATTAGCTTTGTTACAACAGTGAACCTGATAAATAATTTGACAGTTCATTTGGCATTATGAATTGAATCAGGTTTATATATATATATATATATACACACACACACACACACACACACACACACACTCCATGCTGGGACACAAGCATGAGTGTCAGCTGAGAGCCATGGAGGTTCCCAGTCAGTGCTATGAGTGACTGGTGTGGTTATATCTAAATTAATTTAATAGCTCTAGAAACAAAGATTGGACAGGACTGGGTAGCTTAACTGACAATGCATCTACGCAGCAAGCAGAAGTTGTGGGTTCATTCTCCATTTTGGACCAATCCTTTCTTTTAGAATATTTTAAACTTAAATTAAAAAGTTAAATTTATTATTAAATGATGGCTTAATCACCTACCTATAGTCAAATTGCTTTATATCTAATTATTAAATTAGCATAAATATTTTAAATATTGACATCCAGACATTTGAAATTCTAGAATAAATATTAAATTACCTTGTTACAGCTTGATAAATAATCTGATCTGTTACAGCTTTTCTGTTATCTGCTTTTCACCTATAAAAATGATACAGTTCAGTTAGTAGCCAGTATATGGCTGCCTACATACAGTACTGTTTATTTTTGTCATTATAATGGGACAATGCCTAAGACCAACAAATCATTCCTGTCTATTTGAACCAGTCAAAAAGTTATTTTGTTTAAATTTGGTTTTAGAAGCTGTGGAATTTCTGCCAAATGTGCATGTGATCATTCCACTTTCTTGTATACTGTTAAAAGATTTGTTGGAATCAGGTCTCTGGAAATCAAAAAGAAAAAGTTTACTGAGGCTATCTACTGAATGTGATGATTGAATGTTGGTTTGCCATTCTTTAATATTGAGATTTAAAACATCAATGGATTTGGGACAGGTCTGGCAGGAAGACATGTGTTGATGCTTATATGAGTACTGTTAAAATAAAATAATCAACCATTCCAACTTCAGCAAAAATTCTTTAATCCTAAGAACGTTTTCAAACGCATTAAGCGTCCATCTTCAGTTACATCTTTAAATTAAATATGAAATTCGAACAAATATTACGTAAATTAACGGTACGATTACAATACATAAATAAATACATAAAAATAAAAAATAAAAATAAAATAAAATAAACAGGATTATCGTAATTTTACAAAATTATGCCAATATTTCATAAACAAAAATAAAATAAAAATAAAAATAAAACAAAAAAATAAAAACGAAACAAAAAACCAACGTGCGGTTTAAACCAATCGCGGATTATCGCAGTATTTCTTTACAATTGCCTTCATCCGTCATTAAAGATTTAAAACAATATCAGCTCTACGATTATCGTACTTCTATGTTTAGCCCAAATCATCGCACAAAAATTTCCAAGCTGCAGAAAGCCCATCAGCGTCCCTATAATTAATGCATTGCGTACTTCTCTGCGCCCTGTGGATTTCCAATTTTTCGAAAAACTTTATTGCGTGTCTCGATCTAGTAGACTTGATGATAGAGGCTTGGTCCCAAAAGACCGTGATGCCTTGCTGCTTAGCATAACTGGCCAGGACGTTACTGTCAACTGATTTTTCTACCGATCGCTTGTGTTCATTAATCCTCTTTTTTAAATTTCTCAAAGTTGCCCCTATATATACTAATTTAGAATCGAACCTACGATCCCTTAATGGTATCGAATAAATTCCTGTTAGTGAGTTACGCTCATACTTCATCTTATCATTCCTTAAAAGCTTGTATACGGTCGGATTACGTCGATAAATAACCTGCAAATTCCTACTCCTGGAAATCCTTTTAACCAACGGCTTAAGAAAAGGAATGTAATCGAGGATCACTTTTTCTCTTGGTTGGTTTCTACTCCTCCCACGTGTTCGGTTATGGTCTTTCTTAATGAGAGCATCTATTTTTTCTGTTCTGTAGCCATGTTGCAAAGCCGTTGTTCGGATGTATTGTAGCTCTTTAATTGTATCTAAAACATCGGTGCAGTGTGTGTGTGCTCTGTATCCACGAGCGAAATACTGCCATCTTGATATGCCCAGGGTCTGCGGAGTTCCTAGGGATAACGATTGGGACTGATGTCGGTTTCCGATAGACATTCGTGCGGATTTCCCCTCCTACACATGTTATAGTGAGATCCAAGAAATTAACACTGTTATAACTTTGCTGATCCAACTCTAGAGTTAAACCATAGGGGTTTTGATTCATTAAATCTATAAACTTTTTGATGTTGCGATTGTCCTTCCACACGATAAAGATGTCGTCCACGTATCTCACGTATAATAAAATATCATCCCCTACTATCGGGAGAATACTGCTTTCTAGCTTGCGGAGTACCAATTCGCAGAGTATATAAGACATAGGGCTACCCATCGGTACTCCTCGCCCTTGTATATAAGTTTTGTCCTCGTAGCCAAAGAAAGATGTGTGACATATCAAGTCCGTTAATTCCAAGATCTGGGTGTGGTACTTTGCAGCGTTCTTAATATTGGCGAATAAAAAGTCCCGCAAGGCACAAAAACAAGGAGGCAGCTTGATGGAGAGGTATAACGCCTTGTAATCCAATACCGTCAAACACTCCTCATTTATGAGCGTAACATCCTCAAGTTTTTGGATCAATTCTATCGAGTTTTTGATCGAAAACGGCGAAACTTGCATATTACTTTGTATAAATTTAAGAAGTACTTTTTCTATCTTGAACGTCGGAGCATTAAATGCCAAAATATTAAACCGAGGGTAAAAAAAGATATATTTCTAACCGCTTGGGACAACATTATTCCACCGCAGTGTTTGATTGACGCCTTGGAGCACGGCCCTTCTTTTGCTCCGACACCTCTAATACGCCCGGAAAGTATTATACCAAACGTTGAAAATTTCATAAAGGGTATGAAATTAACCACACAGGATTATTACAGATGGAAAACAAGAATATATGCCGAAAAAGTAAAACGTGACAACTCAACATATATAGTTTTCCAGCAGCGCATTAAAGAAACAAAGGAATGGCTCCAAAAAAATGATGTGGTTCTCTTAAAGGCGGACAAATCGAAAGGTCTTGTACTCATCAAACGTAGCTCGTATAGGGAAAGGTTAAATGAATACATCGATAGCACGGAATGTCATCTTGCCCCGAATAATTACTTGGAAGCATTGCAACAAAGAGTGATAAGATTCACCCTATATCCTCTAGCGAAATTGCTACATATGGATGCTGCCACTTTACAAGCTCCCAGGACTCCGAGAATGTTTGCTTTTGGAAAAACGCATAAAACAGGTTCTCAATTACGCCCTGTGGTAGAAAAGTGTAATGCTCCGACGTTCAAGATAGAAAAAGTACTTCTTAAATTTATACAAAGTAATATGCAAGTTTCGCCGTTTTCGATCAAAAACTCGATAGAATTGATCCAAAAACTTGAGGATGTTACGCTCATAAATGAGGAGTGTTTGACGGTATTGGATTACAAGGCGTTATACCTCTCCATCAAGCTGCCTCCTTGTTTTTGTGCCTTGCGGGACTTTTTATTCGCCAATATTAAGAACGCTGCAAAGTACCACACCCAGATCTTGGAATTAGCGGACTTGATATGTCACACATCTTTCTTTGGCTACGAGGACAAAACTTATATACAAGGGCGAGGAGTACCGATGGGTAGCCCTATGTCTTATATACTCTGCGAATTGGTACTCCGCAAGCTAGAAAGCAGTATTCTCCCGATAGTAGGGGATGATATTTTATTATACGTGAGATACGTGGACGACATCTTTATCGTGTGGAAGGACAATCGCAACATCAAAAAGTTTATAGATTTAATGAATCAAAACCCCTATGGTTTAACTCTAGAGTTGGATCAGCAAAGTTATAACAGTGTTAATTTCTTGGATCTCACTATAACATGTGTAGGAGGGGAAATCCGCACGAATGTCTATCGGAAACCGACATCAGTCCCAATCGTTATCCCTAGGAACTCCGCAGACCCTGGGCATATCAAGATGGCAGTATTTCGCTCGTGGATACAGAGCACACACACACTGCACCGATGTTTTAGATACAATTAAAGAGCTACAATACATCCGAACAACGGCTTTGCAACATGGCTACAGAACAGAAAAAATAGATGCTCTCATTAAGAAAGACCATAACCGAACACGTGGGAGGAGTAGAAACCAACCAAGAGAAAAAGTGATCCTCGATTACATTCCTTTTCTTAAGCCGTTGGTTAAAAGGATTTCCAGGAGTAGGAATTTGCAGGTTATTTATCGACGTAATCCGACCATATACAAGCTTTTAAGGAATGATAAGATGAAGTATGAGCGTAACTCACTAACAGGAATTTATTCGATACCATTAAGGGATCGTAGGTTCGATTCTAAATTAGTATATATAGGGGCAACTTTGAGAAATTTAAAAAAGAGGATTAATGAACACAAGCGATCGGTAGAAAAATCAGTTGACAGTAACGTCCTGGCCAGTTATGCTAAGCAGCAAGGCATCACGGTCTTTTGGGACCAAGCCTCTATCATCAAGTCTACTAGATCGAGACACGCAATAAAGTTTTTCGAAAAATTGGAAATCCACAGGGCGCAGAGAAGTACGCAATGCATTAATTATAGGGACGCTGATGGGCTTTCTGCAGCTTGGAAATTTTTGTGCGATGATTTGGGCTAAACATAGAAGTACGATAATCGTAGAGCTGATATTGTTTTAAATCTTTAATGACGGATGAAGGCAATTGTAAAGAAATACTGCGATAATCCGCGATTGGTTTAAACCGCACGTTGGTTTTTTGTTTCGTTTTTATTTTTTTGTTTTATTTTTATTTTTATTTTATTTTTGTTTATGAAATATTGGCATAATTTTGTAAAATTACGATAATCCTGTTTATTTTATTTTATTTTTATTTTTTATTTTTATGTATTTATTTATGTATTGTAATCGTACCGTTAATTTACGTAATATTTGTTCGAATTTAATATTTGTTCGAATTTCATATTTAATTTAAAGATGTAACTGAAGATGGACGCTTAATGCGTTTGAAAACGTTCTTAGGATTAAAGAATTTTTGCTGAAGTTGGAATGGTTGATTATTTTATTTTATATTGTCTCTTCAGTAAGGAAATATAGTTTTATTTATTGAGTACTGTTTGTTTTAGACTACAAAAAAGCCTGAATAGATAAAAAGCTACAAGAAAATACCACCTAAATGAACTGCAGTATCTCAGAATACTTGCTTGGATAACGGCACAAAAAAACTGGATTGTTGAACAATGAAAACATGTAATTTTCAAGGATGAAGCAACTGTGTAAATATTTCTGTTCCTAAAGGAAATAATTACGTTTGTTGCTGGATAATAGTGGTACAGGATACAGCATTATCCTGTATTTATCAGTGGTTGTTGACTGTCTGAAAATTGTTGATGGCACAACGAATTGAACCAAACTTGTGGATGTTTTGGAATTCCAAATGTTTCCACCTGCACAAGACATGGGTTTATAAAATTTTATCTTCCAGGATGATAATGCTCCTTGTCATTGGTTAAAAGTTGACAACATATTGGTTTATATGAAAGGGAATAAAAATACTTTAGTGGTTTTTGTAGTTATCAGACATTAATTATACTGAAAGTCATTGGGTGAATTTAAAAATAAAAGATTCATCAACAAAACACATTTAAAAGAGCAACTGATTGAGGCTGTAATTGCCATATGTCATTATAATAGAAAAAATGCTGTTAGCAAGCTTCTGAGTTGCATAAATTCATTAAAAATATGGTATTAAAAATAATGATTATCAATTAATACTGCACTACTGAAATAAGAATATGACTGCTTATAGATAAATGCTTTATTAAACCTTATCAGAATAGCTTTAAGCTGGGTAAGAATTCTGTAGTCTTCATATCATTTTGATGCAGTGTGATAGCATTTTAAGTATCATGTTTGATTTTCAGATTACTGGTGCAGAACTTTTGACCACTACTGTAAACCTGTTTAATTAATACAAAGATTATTTATTAATTACATTCGTAATAATAATCAATTCTTATATACAAATTAATATAATGTAAAATGATAGCTGAATAAGTTTATATGAAAATTTAAAAGTTGAATTGATTTTCTTTATAATGAGTAATTGTGTTTCATTAATAGAAATATTTAATTAATATATTTTTAGGAACCAAATTAGAATTCCATGATGGTGTAAATGATAATCACTCTTGTACATTCCGAACAAAACTGCATGAAAATCATTCCAGAACAGTCAATAATTTGCTTAAGGAGTTGCGAGATGCTGTTGAAATTTATATGGGAAATGATGCTAATGACAATAGAGCTATGAAAGAAGAAATTGATCCAGACACCAGATATTTCTTATTACGCTGGCTACAACATTCACTACCTCCTGAATATACAAAACAGGTAAAAATTTATATAGACATAAGGAAGATTATTAATATAAATTAAAAAATTTTATTCTTCAACTTTGCAAGTTTTTGTTTTGATTCCAAAAGTAATTTATTTGTTATTTTGAAATAACTGGCTGAAGTTTATAAGCATGTAAACATATAAATAAACAATAAACTCACTCAAAAAACCAAGAACGGTGCGTTATCACATATAATTACGATTTTCACAAACGTTTTCGAACATAAAAGTTCTTCATCAGGTGAAAAAACGGACAACTTATAAAAAACGTTCAATGGAACAGATTTTCGAAAGAGCCGTGCGCAAGATTTGAAATGTTACTCGTGCGGATGTCGTCACCGCTGCGCATGGGCGGAAGTGGAAACTTTCCTGTAATGTCATCCATCATATATAAGCATTTGCCATGCGACGGATAACGATAACTCCTCTTTGCTGTTAATACATTTTTTATCCCGGGCGGTTTTGTGTATGTGTACTGCCTCCATCCATCTCAAATGGTGTATAAGGGGTGTGGTGTGGATGATCCTGGCCTCGTCAAAATAAATAAATATTATAAACATAAATATAAATAAACATTAAATATTTTTAAAAAATTTTCCTGAATTACAAGAAATAAAATTATGCATCAGTAAAATTTATTTTACATTTGTGTTTTTCATGTAAAATTAATAATTATCTTTATACGAATAATAATGTTATATAATTTCAAACAAGATCTTTACATAGTCTGCCATGAAAAACCAATGAAGAAATAATGATCCTAGTTTATCTTATAAGAGTGAATATTAGTTATTAATCAAATTCATATCTTAATTATTAAAATTTACTAATTAAATTAATTTTTTACTGAGTAATTATAATATTTATTTATTGGAGGCAATGGAATATTAATTAATTAATCATTTAATAATAATAATAACAAAAATTATTCTAAAAGTTATGAGCCACCTATAAATATTTTAATTAATGTAATTAATACATCATTTGACTAATCTCATAAAGTTTTATAGTGTTAAAATTGATATGCAAAAGTTTTTTTATTGTGTTATTTACAGACTTTATATACAAAATAATCAATCAAAAATTGCATAAAAATTCTGTTAGATACATGAATGTGTGAGGAGAGGAGTTTGTTTTTTAGAACAAATGTTATAGAGAGTTTATAGTCTGGAAAAAATTACTTTTCTAGACTTCTGTTAAAAAATTTTTATCTGTAGAAGTTGAAAATTAATTATTGAAAGTTAAAAAAGATTTTTACTTTCTTGGTTGTTATATATAACAGAAGGAAAGAAAGTATAGTGATTGATCAAAAAATGATCCCAAGATTTTTACATTTTTGGACTTTGGATCTTGAAACATTGAGAAATGCAAAAAAATTTAGGGGTTTTTCTGTATGTATGGATATTTTGATGTGTGTGGGGAGGGGATAATTTTGTTTGCCCACCTTGAAGCTTCATAACTCCTGTGCTTTTTGTGAAAACTTCTTGAAATTTTTCAGGGAGATTTGCATATTATGGGATTGATGCTATTAAATTTTGGCTAAAGGTTAAGAGGATGCAGAAATTGAGGGGAGTCATGTATGATATCTTGAGTGGGTTGGACTTAATGAAGATTCTACTCATTATTATCATTTACAATTTTTTATGAAACTCATTCTACCCTCAAAATCAAGCTTTCTACCTTTTTATAATAATAATTAACAGTATAAAAACTTTTAAATAAAATATCATAACAAATGATGCCATACAATTTTTAACTCTTCCTGGGAAAGTTCTGTAACTCTAGTGTTGCCACCTGTCTGGTTTTCACCCGGACAGTCCTTTTTTAATTCATTGTCTGGGTTAACAATTAATTTTGTTTGGGATTTCATAGAAATTGTGAAATTATGATGAAACAAAGTATTAACAAATATTTTTTATAAATTTACTTTATTTTAACAGTGAAAGACTTCACACTCTCACCAAAAGTTAATTTGCCACTGACGTATGCTGCAATTTGTTGACCTTTTTTTTTTTTTCTCAGCTCTTTAAAGCTAAGTTATTTCATTTCTCAATTTAAGTTGCTCCTACACAAGTCCCTAACTGGTTTAGAACTGGTGTGCATGTTATTCTTCGCATGGTAAAATAACATTGCGCGTGTGTCAGGGACTTCTGTTTGAACAAACCTGACTTGCCGTTCGGGTCAGCAATTTTGAAAAGGTGGCAACACTATGTAACTCACTGGCTTTTTTACTGACATTTAATAATTATTTCAGTCTAGGAGGTTTCACTACATTTTTCTTGATCTGTTGTTTGTACAGTTTGTTTTTATATATATTTTTTTAATGGTTATTTCTATTATAGTTGAACATCTTTAATACTATGTTTTGAAGATATGATCTAAGTGAGATTGTGAAGTTTCTATATGACAGATGTGCAATAATTTTTTAAGTTTATTGGTAATTTCAATTAAATAGCCACTTTTAACTGTAAATTTAGATAACAGTATGTAAGAAATAATTCAGAAATATGTTTAGAAATGTGCAAATGTAAATATTTAATATAATATCAGAACTTAATTACTGTATTTTTAGTAAATAAAAATAGTGTGGTGATGATTGTTACTTCTTTTTTTCCATTAAGCATTTGTATAATTTTTATAATTCTTTCAGAATTTACAAACTAAATTATTACAGTCAAAAATTATTATAACCCAACAATTAATGTTTCAACTAGCTTCAAAATGATAAAGTAGTATTAATTATTTTGGACAAAAATGGAAATTATAAATATTAAGGTTTTTAGGATTAATATATGATATTGATACATGTTAAGATGTATTTAGCTGAAAGTCGTGAAAAAAAAATACAATTTTGAAATAAGTCTTGAATTTAAAATTGTTTGCTTCAAAAAAACCAATTTGTTTAAAACATAGTTATATTCAAGTTTTATAGAAATATACACATGTCCAAAACTTAAAGGATGAACACAGTTGTTCTGAGGGAGGAATGAATTGATCTGCACCTGAGTCACTTGGTAACGAGCTGCCAAAACATTGAGAGTTCTGTATTGCAGTTCAAGGTGAAAATATTCCACACTGACAGATTTCTCTGCCTGAGTGTTGCTAAGCACTTTGTCCATTCTCTGCCAATATCCAATTGCTTGTATGTATTTTTTTTTTACCAAAGACTTACTTTTATTGCTTTTATTTGTAAAATCTTACAAGTTGTTGTGTGTTATCCTGTGTTAGACATCAAATGATAGTTCTTGCCAAATTTGTCTGTATTCATCTATAGTTCCTTCTATTCATGTACAAATGGCAAAACTTAACAAGTGCCTGCCCGACAGTCTTGCAAATATTATAAAAAAAATTGTTTCTGTCAGAGAAATAAAAGGCTGGAATTACAAGGGAGAGTTTCAAAGTTTGGAGGAATACTATCTAATCTGTATATACCGGCTTGAGCATCGATGTTGACATCTCCCGTGCTCCAAAAAGTTTCAAATTGTTGCCTGAAGACAAGGGAAGACCAATCAGTATTCATTATTTTTTATGTTGCTTCTTCTTGTGTTTGTTCTGTGAGATGTTCATTATCTGATCATGTGTTCGTTGTCTGAACATAAAAATCTTTCGCAAAAGTGTTTGTTATCCGATTTGTTCATTAACTGATCACCCACTGTAGTTGCATTTATGTAACTACTTTGTTCCTTAACAGTTTATAGTAATGGATTCTTTGTTCGTTAAATTATAATATTATTAAAATTGTATTTGGTATCTAATACAGTATCTAATGGCTGTTCCAACTTCTTAAATATTGTTTACAAAGAATTGTTTTAAATTACAAAAAAAAAAAAATTATTTAGGGCTAAAGGAAAATGTAAAATTTTATGTATCCCTAAATATTCATAAATTGAAAATAATTAAAGAATGTTATGAAGTAGTTTTCAACAGTTCTTTCATACTTATTAATTTTTTTAATTATTAATTTGCAGTGAAACCTACAAAAGCTGGATATTGATGGGACTGTTTTGTTTTTCCACGTCTCACAGGTTTTCTGTCATTGACGGAAAGTATTTTTTCTATTGCTTTCTATTAGCTACACAAATGCTCTGAAAATGACTCTTTATGCTTTTATGTATACTTTTATGGAATTGGGTGAAAAAATAAGTTTTTTTATTTTTTTACAACATACATATGTTTACCATTTGTTACTGATGTTTGCATATATTATAAATATATTACAAATAAATAAATGACTTAAGTTCAATTTTTAATAAAACAGTCTAAGGTCAATGAGCATCAACCAGAACAATCCTTAATGCAATGGTTCAGACAGAAAAACAGAAGCATAATGGAATAAACTGATCTTACTTTTAGAAGATAAATCATTGTCCTGTCTAAGAAGATAAATTGTTCTAGAAACCTGAATGGGAAACCTCCCAATTCAGGTCTCTAGAACAATTATCTCTTAGGACAAGACAATGGTTTTCAACTGGGTGCTATGACATACTAGGATGCTACAACACTTCAAAAGTATTGTGAAATATAGTACTGAGCAGCATTATTTGTATTACTAATAGTACAAAAATTGCAATAACTCTATATTGATAAAGAATTAGGATGTTGCAAGAAAATATTATCAAGTTGGTGGTGCTGTATTAGAAAAAGGTTGAAAAACACTGTATTAAGAAATAAACTTTCAATAATAAACAAACAGGATGTATACATCTTAGACAGACAAATAGCATAGGTGTGGTTAGTATTGGAGTGTTTTTTTTTCCTTCCTTTGTCAGTCTCATAAAAACTAAATTTGGTTAATTTAATTTTACTTATTGTTAATATAGCTTTTCTCTGTGTTTTCTTTTTTATGCTCATTTGTTATAATTTGTAGCAACCTTTAAACTTATTTTCAATTTTATTATATAGCCAAAATATGCTTATTTTTTAAAATTAATTTATTGTAATGCAAAAATGTAGAACAAGAGAGTTTCTAGCATTTGCGTCTATATACGGGGGGTGCAAAAGTAGGTATACAGTAGTCTCACATTAGTGTTATGATGCTTAATTCATTAAAATTATTAGCACATTAAGTTAGTTGCCCTTAGTTTTGATATTTTTGGCATCATTAATCATAATATATTTACCTTTCTAAACCTATCTAAGCCTCTATCAAAGGTTTAGATAGGTGACCTTTGTTCCAGAGTGTGCATGAGTGTCTGCTCTCAATTAGATAAGTGTGTGAATAACGACAGCAAGCAGTTTGAGTACCTGAGGGATTAAGGCTGTGCTTATTATTACATGTGTGTGTAACATTCATTTGTTTATATAATAAATGCATTGAGTATTGTGCTTGTTTTCTTTTTTCAAAACTGTATACCTTTGCACCCCCTGTATATTCCTCCATATTTGAGTTGCAACCACACGATTTCTTTCCTTCTGTTTGTCTCGTAGGTTTTGGCATTCAAATAGAAAATTTGTCAGGTTAATGTAATTGTTTTATTAAA
The DNA here is from genome assembly GCF_030686945.1 of Centruroides vittatus. Lineage (NCBI taxonomy): Eukaryota > Metazoa > Arthropoda > Arachnida > Scorpiones > Buthidae > Centruroides > Centruroides vittatus. The sequence goes on along the minus strand of NW_027122710.1, from coordinate 3,257,678 downwards.
ACATATTTGAACTTTTAAACATACTTGTGAATTTGAATTTTAAGTACTGTAAATTCCACATACACTGCAAGTCAAGTTCAGGTATTCTTAGTTCAAGCCAGTATTTTATAAGGAATATAGGAATATTTACAAAGATTCAAACTATAATTTACAGGATCACTTTATTTAAACATAAAATACACTAATCATAATTTCAAAATTAAAAAATTACAAATTTTGAATGAATGTTAGAAAATCATCAATGCAAGGCTGAAAGAACATCAACAATGAAGTTACTATTGAAAGGGTATTCATTTTTTGATAAACAAATCTGGATGTTTTATACTTTACTGTATATAAAATACTGTAAATAAACTTGAAACTAAAGTTAGCAGATGTCATGACCTGTGCCTTGAAGGTTTTGAATTTCGTAAATACTTTTAAATTGAGAAAATTGCTAATTTAAAATTACATTTGTTAGTTATTACAATATGTTTTCTATGTATCCTTGGAAAGTGTTTTAATACTCAATATTGGAAACACTGATGTAATAAAGTAATAATGTAATAAAGCTACTTTGACTTCATTGACTTGCTAACAGAATGTTTGAGAAGAAGCAGACTTCATATAGAGAAATGAAATAGAACAGTTGAAATGGTATTTTAATTGCACTACTAAAAAATTTGAAATGTTTTAAGAATGTGTAACTTTCATCAAATTGTAGAAGTTATTCTATTCATTCCCTAAAAAATCAGTAATGCATATAAAAAATGTTTCAGTGTTTGTAGTGTCCAAAAAGTTACTGTGCAGTGAGAAATTTGCAATAACATTAAAAAGTTATATGTATGGCATTACATACAGCACTTTTAAGTTGTATGTTCTGCATTTCCACTTTATGATAGATGCTGTTACTGCTTGCCCACTGATGTTCTGGATTTTTGACTACAGTTGTTTGGAAGACTTCTTTGCTGATTACATAATTTTCCATGGAATCTGTGCTGCTAGGTGTTCACACCTCACTTCTGAGGGACATTTCTAGCATTTGCTGTAGGAGAAGTGGCAATATCTTATGTAAAACTTCACTTTTATTAAAACCTAAACCTTTTCCAATGCACAGTAACTTCTTGGATACTCTGTATTATATACAGAGAGTAATGAAGCTCTGTGCCAATATTTTAGGGATATATCCTAGAGTCAAAAATAAGCTTAAAATCTCGTACAAACATTTTTCAAATTGTGTTTTGTTTTCAAGATCTGGCTTGCCAGAGAAAAGACATATTTCAAATTTCTTGCCAAAGTACTAACACTAGAGTTGTCAACAGTAAAATATTAATTTGGGAGAGAAGAGAAAAGCAAATCAATTTTTTTTGCTAACAGAATGTTTGAGAAGTAGCAGACTTCTTATAGAGAAATGAAATAGATTTGTTTGGTTTGTTAAATTTGACCCAGGTGTGGTCTGGTCATAAAACTATTAGCAATGGCATGAAAACAGCAGCAATTAAACAATCACATCACATGTGATTGTTTAATTGCTGAATCACATGTCTTTCTGATTGGTCGGAAGTTGGCTCTCAAAAAACATTTAAGTGGGGTAAAGATTGGAGAAAAGGATATGATGGATAAGGCTCAGAGCTGATAGTACTTAGATCTCAGATACTTGGTAAGCCCACTGAGAATAGGGAGAGAGAGGTTACACTCCTCCAGAAAGAATGCTCAGGTAATGTACAGGTGAGATCTGAGATTGGACGAAAACTGCAGGCAGAGCCTATCCAGAAATTATTGAGGAGACATCCAAATTCCCAATTATTCCAGTCTATCCTTGATCATTTATGTATCTCTCAGTACGGTGTGATGCCATTATAAGCTGTATATTTGCTGTAAATAAACTGTATATACTAAAATGAGTTGAGCTTGGAGGAGTATTTCCTACAAACCTACAATATGTTTTAAACATTTTGGGCCCTGCTTACTGAAGAAATCTGCTGAGGAGACAGAGGACAGAGAGGAACTTTTACTTCAACTTTTTAAAGTGGTTTTGTATTTTTTTTAAGCTGTAAACAGATTGGGTAAATAAATGTTGCCCAAGTAAGAACCTGCTGTAATAAATGTAAACAAAGCCTAAAATTTTGTAGTATCCATCCACTTTACAATAAAGATGAATAGTTGGAAAGCAAAAGTTTTTCAATGTAAATTTACTTTGAATATCATTTTGATTTTTACAAAATTAAACAAAATAATTTACAAAAACTACTCAAAATATCTTCCATGTATGCAGATACTTATTTCTTATAAAAATAATTAAAACTCAATACTTGTATTAAAAGAAATTCAATTTTTACATACTCAAAAAAACAATCTTTACCACTTAAAGTAAATCTTCACTTTGTATTTGCTAGTAACTCAAAATGGAAAACAGTGGTATCCTTTTGATGGGAGGTGTAAGATTGGTTTGGATATGATTTTTGGCAGGCCAGATTGCAAAAACAAAGTGGAATTTGAAAAATGTTTATATAGGATTGTAAGCTTATTTTTTGACCCTAGAATCTACTCCTAAAATATTGGCATGGAGTTTTGTTACATCCTGCATAATCTGTTTATTTCTCTAGTAGTGTCACACTGAAATATTTTTAAGAAGCCTTTTTATTATTTGGTCAAATGTTAGATCAATATCTGTATAAGTTTTTGGTCTGTGCATGAAATAAAGATTCATGTAAGTAAACAAGTGATTGGTTTGAGTTGAAAAAGATTATTTTTATATTTTTAAGTTTATAATATGATTCTTGAATTAATTTTTAAGTTTGGAATATCTTATAAATCAAATTTACCAATGTATTGATTCATTCTAATGCATTTGACTATAGAAGAAATTTATTAATTTATGATTATTATTAACTTATTTTAATATGTAGGTTTTCTAATTAGACATATTTTAACAAGTTAATTATTTCTCTATATTTATTTACATTTAAAAGCTTACATAATAATAGCAAGATTTTTTTTTAAAATCATTTTGTAAACAGGAATATAATTATTTCAGGTAATACAAACAAATTACATTTATTTGTCTATAGAGAGCAATTGTCAATTTTCATCTGATTGACACAGTTCTTAACAAGGACTGGCTAAGACTGAGACTGTGCTCTTTCAAATTTCTAAGAAAATTAGATAAACAAATGTTCTTGCAAATATTTTGGAACCCCACTGGTAATTTTTCCGGAGGCCCTGCAAAACCTCCAGCTGACCCTGTTCTTAACAATGCACAAATTAAGTTATTATATTGCAAAGTGTTCAGTTGGATATTCAGATGTTGCAAAAATATAAATTCATTAGGAACATAAAGAGTTCAAAATGGAAAATATATTTCTACAAAAATACATCTTTTTAATTTTTGATTTGTTCTTGAATGATTGAATATATCCATATATGTTTATACTTTAATAATAATTTTATATATATAATATATATAACAATGTTATAGAATAATGTAAATTGTTTTAAATATTGTCATAGATTGGATTTTTATATATATGTAAGAAATTAATATACAAATGATATAGTATATAGGTTGCATTTTTTAACAAGCATTTAAGGAACAATATTTTTATTTTTACTGTACATATTGACATTCGTACAGGATTCTGCTTAATGTAATGCATTGTTTTTATAAAAATTGGGACATAAGATGCCTAATTTCTCTATTAAAAGTAAAAAAAAGGAATTAAATTAATGCAAACGTATGAAATTGAATATATATAGAATTTGAAATATGATTTCTAACAAATTTTTCTGTATCTATCGAAAAATTTTAATGAATTTAAAGCTAAAAATTATTTGGTATAATACAATAAAATCAGACACAAATATTTATATGATGTTTTTATTTTTAAATTGAACTTGTAAATGAATATTTTAAAATAATGATTTTATTCGGTTGGTTAGTGGGATAATAGGGAGTGATGTCATTGAACTTCCTTATTAAAAGAATTTGTCTGTTAGCTTGTCTAACGGATGTCTAATCGGATTTATAAATTTATATATAACACCAAATATTCTCATCTACAGAAATCTATAGTCATGATAAACACTTGGAATTTCATATCACTCCAATACTTTAATCTCCATTTTAATCTGTCATGCGTAGAGGTAGAGTGATTGTAATTCTCAATTTCGTAAGCGCCTATGCAACTCAACCACTAAATTGAAATGCTCTGTTAACATTTCGTAATTATTTCTGTAAGCTTAATGCGTTCAGTAGTAGTTTTTAAATGAAATTTTATTTTAAAACAGTTTATGAAACTTAGAAACAAAGTTTTTTTTTTTTGGATAATTTTATTTAAAATGGATATATATATATTACGTGAAGTTTTTAGTTTCTAGAAATATAGAAAAATCTGATACAGGATAAATATAACAGCAGAACAAATTAATGCGGAAACGTGTGAGAAACGGGGATGATTTGTCGAGAATTACTATTACAGTATAAACCCCCTCATAGTCCTCTCCTAGATTTTCTTACCGTTTTTTTTCTGCTTGTTATTTGATATGCAGTCGTTTCAGCTACTGAATATGTATGTTGTATGTGTTGTGTTATATATTCTATATTGAATATTAAACTTCGAAATTATTTTAAAATATATTTCGTAAATTACTAAATGTTTAAGTGATTTAAAAACAATTTTTTTACGTTTATAAATTTCGTCATCTCATATTTGCCGTCAATATTTTAGAATTTATTTAATTTTCATTGGAATGATAAGTTTAAAAAGTTTAAATAATATACACGCACATAATTTAGAGTTGACCATAGTTAAAATTTAATTAGAACATACTTAGCCTAATAAATTATCATCTTTAATATACTCACGAGCGTAGGAGTTAGAAAATAAATTTATAATAATAATCAAGTATTAGCTAATTAAAATAATATTTTAAATACAGAAGTTTTAAGAATATTTACGTAATTATCTCGTTTAAAAAAGCAAAAGTTTTATATTAAGTGGAGAAAGTTCTGACGTCACGAGGACTGTGTCCATCACATGACTGGACCATTCACAGGTGGTGATTTGTCGCAAGATCCAAGCCCGTTTTCCAGAGCGAAATTCGTCACCAGAGGATATAGATCGGTGTCCTTACGGAGTTAAGAGTTTAGCTTTTAGTGTAGGGTCGATCTAATCAGCGAGGGATGTCATCGGAGGAAACGGCGTGGTGTATCAACGTGAGTGCTCCTCAGCCGCCGCCTAGGAATCCCGCTAACATCAACAACGTGGTAAAACGTTTAAGCGAGCGGCTGAGTATGGACGGCGCCGACTCCGAAAGTAGTGAGAGCACCTCGTCTTTTTCTTGGTTCGACGACACACAAGGAGACGGGATGTGGTGTGTGGCGGGACCACGAGAAACTACCGAACAAATAACAGGATCGTATTATCCCGGGAAGCCTCCACCACCTCCTCCCAGCCCCATACGACGACAGAATCGACGAAGCCCTAGTCCGAGATCGGTCAGTAGTGGCAGCGATCGTAAAAGGTCACCATGCCCACGTCGTAACCATCGGGGTAGTCTACCGGGTGAATGTTATGTCTGGGGACAGTGGCCGTTCTGCAATCATCATCCCTGTCATTGGTATGGCCCCACTTCTAACTGTTGCTCTTCCTCGACGGAACATCTGGTAGGCCTTCTATATCTATCTATATATATATACTTACTTTGATATATTCCACAACAGATGTATTGCCTATCGAGTGATTCTCTTATTCTATGCGTTTAGGTGATTTTGTATGTTAGGAATTTGGGTATTTTGACATTGCCGCTGTCACTCTAACTAATCTTAGAATGACATTAAATCCAGAATAAGGTCACTCTGTCGGCCTTCTCTTGTTTCTCTATGGGAGAGATTGATGAATTATCAAGTAATTCCTCGTCTCATATTTTTAACATTCACGTAAGATACTTATTTATTTTATAAGTTTACAAATTTGAAAGTTTAATTAAAGAAAAATCAAAATTCTCCAGGCTCAAATTTAATTTCTTGATGTATTTTGCCAAAATAATATGTTAAGTAACGTTTTCAATGGAAGTTGCCGATGTAGCTCATTGCAGTAAATTCGCATATTTAAGATTTTCCATCAAGTTTTAGAAATCCATTATTGTTATTTTGATGTCGAGTAAAACGAAACCGTCCTGTAATGTTTTTCGACACGTGAATCTTGCAAAGAGGCCACGGGAATGACACTATTATTGGAGTAAAGGGACTATATATAATGTGTCAGTGACCCAAAGAGGACGTTTTTCTTTATCTCCTCCTCTTACTATACGTAGAAGGGGGTTTTTCCTTTTCTAACTCGGTGTGTAATGTCACGTGTTCCGGTACACTATTTCTAGAACTTTTCTCCCATTAAAATATGAAAGAAAAAGACTAGTAATGGATGTTTGGAAGTATTTTTCCGATTTGTTCGTTCAATTAATTAATATATTGAATAAACATAATTGCTGTTCACAAACATAATTTTGATTTATATAAAATGAAAGCTTCAAAATCAAAATAAATTTTTTTACTTGAATTTATTTTGATTTTCTAAAATTTGTCTAATAATTCAGAAGCTTTACACTCTTTTTAAACTCATTTTTTGATTTGAATATTATAATTTTTATTTTTAACAATTTTTTAAATAAAACATTAATTAATTATCTGTCAAAGAACAATGACTAAAATATTTATTTATATTTATAACAATATTTTAAATTAATATTTTAAAAAATATTTCGTTAGTAAATAACTATAAAAATATGTTTAAAGTAATGTGAAAGAATTAAATATTTTAATTAAAAAAAATTAAACCGAAAAAATAACAACTTATTTTAATATACACGTGTACTGTACATACATACAAATCATTTATTTTTATATTTTATTTAAACACCATGTTAATATTTAATTACATAAAATAATAAAATGATATTTTAATGAAAAAAAATTCAGTTAGTAGCAACCTATCAGAACACAAACAATTCAAAAATGTGCTGAATCACACACATGAAATAATTTTTTTTATTGCCCTTTTAATGTCACATGTCATAATTTCTTCAGAATAAAACTTTATATATAATGATTATAATAAATTTCTAAAATACTTTGAAAAATTTAGCTTTGTATGACCTTCAATAAGGCTTATGTCTTAGAATATTTCATTAATATAACTCCATAAATAAACATTAAATTTCATGATACCGAACAGTGTGGCATGCTTTGAATATCGTATACTAACTGCATTTTTAGAAGCGAAAAAGTAATGAAACTGCACGGCATTATATATAATAATTGATTTATGATATTGTTTAAATACCGTAAATCACCGTAAATAAAATATTATATAGAAATCAGTTCGCTTTCTAACATCCTTACAAAATTGTATCTTAATACGATATATTATAACGTTATATTTGCACTTCATTTTTCGGTTACTATCTTCCACGACTTAACGATTATAATTTAATTAAATTGTGATTAAAATATGTAATAAAATTAATTTTATTACATATTTAACTTTTTTATACTTAAAATTAAACTGAGAGAATTTAGTTTTATATTTTCGATTTAACTACGTGTCAGAAGAGCTTAAAAATTTCACATTTTTGTCTTATAAAGACAGCATGCACAGGCAGTTTTATAAGTGAAATATTCTATAATTTGTTATGTCAAAGGTTAACTGTGCTACAGGATCACTATTTATATGTTTCGTACTTCTAATTCTTCGATTGAGATAAATTAAATTAGCTGAATTATTATTATTACAAGCGATACCAGTTACTGTTTCTCGTATGATCTGCTTTACTTTTAACCCTCGAATTATTCTTATTTAAGCGCAAATTTGAGCAATATTTAAAATGTTTTTTTACATATTTTATTATAAAAATTCTTTGTTTTGGTTTTATTTGTTTATTTTTTTGGTCTGATGGAGTAATGCATATCTGGATTTTATCTTTTTCATTTTCTGATTGCTCTCATAAAAAAAAGGACGATGGCAGGCAAAAAAATGCTCCTTGATAAATGGAAGTATAATGATAAACGAAATTAAAGTATTAATTATTTTTTGAATTTAAACAAGTTCTAAAGGTTTTATAATAAAAAATTCTATATATATGAGTTACGTTTCAGTTTTGGAATTCTCTTTAAAAGAATTAATCATAATAGTAAACTAAAGACTTTTTTAAATATAAAATTTGAGTTTTATTTATATTTTTTTCTATTATATATATGTCTGAGTGTCTGCAAATAATGTCTAAAAAAGTAAAATTGATTTTTTTTCAAATGGATAATAAATCCATTTATTAAAAATCCTATTTGTTCTTATCTTCAGCTTTTTATTATTTAGTACGTTCTGTTTGTCGTGTAAGTACACGATAAATTTATCTTATTCGTTAAAAAAAAAACAATAAATTTATATGTTAACTAAATTTATCACCATTGAAGAAGTCAGCTGTTTAAAAAATTTGGCTTCACACAAATGTTTTGTATACATTAAAAACCACAACTCTTTCTCCCCTTCCTTTCAGTCTTTCAGACAGTTGTGCAATGTACCACATTCTTTATACAGAAAGAAACTTTCTTACTGCATGCAAAATTCGGATTCGACAGTCGTCCAGATTCTCACAGATAATTCTAATCGTGTGAATTCAATGTCTCTTTTGTGGATCGGATCTTTCAATAATGTGCAAAGTGAAATCGTTAGCTGCGAAATTTTGCGGAAGAACTTAATTTCAGAGGTAAAAAAAGTAATCTTTTTTTGAGAGATACGTTATAAATGTAAACAGTGGCGTGGTAAAATTCATTTTATTGCTTTATTAATGAATAATTATTTCATAAAAATGTATTATAATTCAGAGGGTCGCGTTTGTCAGTGTGTAAGTAGATAGATATCATAGATATCATCGAAGTCTTTCGATGTATTTTATTTAGATAAAATTAAAAGAGTGTTTTTATAATTAATAAAATAATTTTTTTTAAATTTTATTTTAAATAATTGGCCCGCCAGTGACGGAGTGGGTAAGACCACTGAACACTGGAAGTTGATCGCGGGCCAACTGGCTAGCCACGTGGAGTTTTTCGGGTTTTCTCCACGTGTCTAACACCTAGGTAGCCAGATTTCTACGACCAAAGGATGTTTAAAAATGACAAATGCTATCTCCAACTTTCACTTAACCGGTTAACTGTTCCACTCCAAAAAAAAAAAAAAAAAAAAAAAAAAAGTAAAATTGAACATTAGTTCAGTTAATGACGTACCATTCAATTTTACTTTTATTCCAGTTATATATATATTTAAAAATTATAATGTCAGTATTAACTATAAACATTTCTAAATTTTAAAATATTTAACGATAAACCGTAGCTCTGTATAGGGAAGGATATGGATCGATATAAGCGGACAGGAATTTGCCTGTGCAAAAATCCGCCACTGCCATTACATAATGCATTGAAAAATGAAGATAAAAGACAAATTGCGACAAGGACATTTTAGCTGAAATAAAGAGCGTCTGATAACCTACTAATACCCTAAATAGGAGCCAGTTATCTATACTGGTAGAAGTCCCAGGGTGGCACTCCCTGAGCAGATCGCCCATGTATTGCATTGCCTTACACCACCAATCCAATCCAATCCTACTTAAGAAAATTGCTCCTTGCACGAGAATTTTTTTTTAAGTTAAGTGAAAATTAACTATAAAATTCATTAAAATACTGTATATGTACACTACATAACCTGTAAATATCAACCATTGCAATTGTTTGATTTCTTGAAACAACAGTCAGTTTTTTGCATATTTATATATAATGCATAAACATTAAATCACCGTTTAAAATAAGATTTATTTATTATTAAGACTTTGTATTAAAAAATATTCAAAATCGCGTAAATTTCTACTGTGCATGGAAAAATTATTCTTATTCTCTTCACCAATTAATAGTGTTAAGAAATATTCGGAAGAGGCGCTATCTTTCATACAAATGCCTCATCCGAACACTTCTCCGATAGCCAAAATTGAAACTAATAGCAAAGTTTTCTTTTGCATGTCTGGAGGATATATTCACCAAATTTTATTGCTAGCTTCATTAGATCGCTCTTCAGACAACTTAAGTAGAAGTTTAATTATAACCATCCTGTATAAGGTCAGAAACTAAGTTGCATTCCTTGGTTATTCTTGCAGTTTCCGAGGGATTAGGAAACAATAAAAAAAAAAAACATGGGATTCTCTTAAAAATTCCTAATATAAGCAGCTTTCATTGAAATAGATATTTTATTTATTTATTTATTTTTTTTTTTTGTAAATTAGAAAGAATAATTTAACAGTAGGGAAAATTAGTAAAAAATTCTCGTATTTACTAATTCTGTGTTAATGGATTGTTCAGAATAATGAAAAGATTGAGAGAAAATTTCTGTGAATTGATATAAAAGGGCGCAATTTTCTGAACAAGAGAGTTCTCAATACGTTAAAAAAAACAGTTTTAGATGAGAATTTTTTAAACATCTTCTAAGATATAATCGGAATTTTTTAGAATTTTAAACAGGAAAAATTCAATTGTGATTTTTTAGATATAACTTTTAAGTATTGTACGTATTTTAATTATTGTATAAATCTAGCGAATTTATCATTATTGCAATAGACTATATGTTAATTCTCTTGCCTGATTTTTAGTTTTCAAATTTGGCTTTTTGAGTCTTAGTATTCATTTATTACAGTGTTAATTAGTGTGATTATTTTAAAAATTGATTATATAATTGCTTACACAAATAATATTGCTTATATTAACAAATAAAAAATTTTTTCTTACGTAGGAGGAGGAATCAACGGTTTTAGAATTTGAGTCATTCAAGGATTATTCATTTATGCATTTACAAGGATGAAGTAATTTAAACTGAAATAATTTCTAAATTTCTTATAAGTGCTTGATTCTTACTATAATATATTTAGAATTGGTATTCGAGTTTTGTTTGTTTTTAGTTTTTACCTAATAAGCAGTACATACGTGGTAAAGTTAAAATGAACCGAACGTCCATGCCACTTGTCAAATCAGCTATTTTTAAAATAGCTTCCAGTTAGAAGTACCTGGAAACTATTTTTTGTGGTGTCTTTATAGGATCTCATCGCTGCAGCTTCTACTTCTATTTCCGATTGGAACCTGCAACTCTTTGACTTCACTTTTATTTTAGGATCAGATACAAGTTTGTGGGCAAGATCAAGGAAGTAGAGTAGCGGATTGTTATGCCTTTCTTCATCGGGCATTCATTAATGAAGGCTGGATGGCCGATGCGGTTAAGGCGTCTGCCTACCGCTCTGGCATACCCAGGATCGAATCCGGGATAGTCGAAAAAAACAGAATTTTTTACGAGCGGTCGGGTCTTTTCTCCTTCATTGTGGACCTGGCCGAATCCACAATGAGTATGGATAAAAGTTTTCCTTAGTGTCCACAGGACGGAAAGGATGGATTGATGGAATAAGGCAACGCAACACTTGGGCGATCTGCCAATAGAGGATATTTCACGGGAGGACTTTTTATGGGAAACTGGTCCCTATTTAGACGTTAGACACGGGAAAAACTCGAAAAATTCTACGTGAAGTTGGTGGGACGTGAGCCCGCGACCGACTGACAGTGTTCGGTGGTTTTATCCACACGACCAAGGGCGGGTCATAGGGCGTAGAGCTAAAAAAAAAATAATAATAATAAAGACATTAACCAGGAACGACCTGCAGAATGTGGAAACTGCAATGGCGAAACGCCTAGAGACATCACAAAACTGGCTTTTGTGATGTTCTTCCACGTTGATACATTTCTGACACAAGTAGCAGAAATGTATCAATGCGGAAGAACATCAGAAGGATATGGTCTGATGGAAAGAGTTGCTGTATCTTGTTTAAAAATGCCTGCGCCAAAAGTTTGGTTCGTACCTTGTATAAGATATATATATCACTAAGTGTTCGTTAAGATATATATTGTTTTTAAATAATTCCAAGTACAATTTAACTTGATGGGTCTTCGTTATGATATGTTCAATAATCCAAGAAATGAGAATTATTGGTTTTCAGAACCATTATTTAAAATAGAAGTCGGCAATTTTGAGGGGGGGAGTCCACGGACCGCATTGCAGTTTTATTTTGAAGAGAAGCGGGCTGCACTCGTATTTAAATTATGAAAGGTTAATGAAGGCTGAGAGATATAATATTCTTTAATAAAAGGAACTCTGGAAATGTTTTCTAGTGAATTTTTTTAAACTTATAATGTTCGGTTAATAGTATTTATTTTTCCGGCCGTTATATATGACAGAGGGAAAGTATGGCGATCGGTCAAAAAATGACTCTCCAAGATTTTTATATTTTTGGACTCGGGACTTTGAAACGTCGAGAAATGCAAAAAGTTTGGGAGTTTTTCTCTCTGTGTATATGGGGGGGCACGATTTTGTTCACTCTGTTTGAAGCTTAATAGCCCTTGTGCTTTTTGTCGAAAATTTCTGAAATTTTGCAGGGAGGTTTGCGTTTTAGGTGGATTGACGCTATTAAATTTTGGTGGTTAAAGGTCGAGGGGATGGGGAGATAGAGATGGGTCAGTGTCAAATCTCGAGTGGGGTCGGACTTAATGAAGATTTTACTCATTAGCATTTATAATTTTTTAAAAATAAAACTCATCTCTACTCTCAAAATTAAGCTTTTTGACATTTTATAATAATTAATAATATGAAAATTTATTTTATTGAAACATCATAACATAATATCAAACTTCATATAAAATTTTAAATTATTTTGACTGGAAAGTAATCCAACTCTGCTGAATTTTTTAAAGAATGCATGAAATTTAATTTTTATTAAATAAAAACAGTTATAACCGTTATATGCTCGATGAAAAATATTCAGCCAAATATATCTGATATATTACATTCGCATCAATTCCAGCAGTCACATTAAGTACAGTATACCTATGTTAATTTATGAATAAATATTTGTAATTTACCCGCATGTTTTTTTCTTTTATGTGCGGTTCGTGTCAGTTCGAACGTTTCAAATGTGGCCCTTACATAGAAAAAGGTTGCCCATCCCTGCCCTAGTATGCCAGTGTGATTGCCGTGTGGTTCAATCACTGAACACACCGGAAGTCGTGTTCGAAAACAGACGAGGATATTGAGGGATTCCCCAAAAATTCCCTGAAAGAAAAATGCCTGAAATCAACACTGTACATGTGACCCCCAATTCAAAATTGCTTGGGCCCCGTGAAGCTATAACGCACCACTGTCTATTTGAAACTATAATGTTCTAGATGAATTACAGGCACGCATTTGAAAGTGTAAACAATTAATGAATAATATACTCTAATTTTCACAAAATAATGCCTGATTTATTAAATCTGATTGAACTAATTATGCCGTATTTAGGTTATTTTGTAAATTATTTTTGTTTGAATATTCAAAATTGCTTTTTTATTTGTCTTTAAATTATGTACTGTACGTATATATATATTAAAATATTCAATGTAATTAATCTAAATGAGGTTTAAATAAGAATATAGAAACATTTTTGTTTATATACATCCAAATGTTTATAAATGTTTTGAATATAAACTATACACTTACATTTATTCAGGCTTTACTGTGTTTTTCTTATCACATAATATGATCTTCTAAAACACTTTTAAGTATATTTTTAATTAATACGTAATTAAAATTACTTATATAGGTTTATAGTATATAGTTTACAGTATATAGGTTTATGAACGATATCATGTATTTATGATACGCTGTGTACAAGGTTTGGCCACACCTGAAATAGCGTGACATTCCCTGTTTGTAGTTTCGTTTAGGTGGTTTCCCTGCAATAAGTACAATTTGTTCTGCAGGGAAACTTCCTTTCTCATAAATTCCATTCTGCACTCAGAAATTTTCTCAGTTTTTGAATAAAGTTATTAATAATGGAAATTTTTCTTTAATTTCACTTAAAATTTAATTTTTAGATAGATTCTCCCGTTTACGTGTATATAAATACACACTGATTTAAGTTTTAGCAAGAGAAATTCTACATATTTCTTAGTTTTAAATGGCGTTTTATAATATTTAAACACATTTAGAGAGACGTTGAAAACTGTGTTTTATAATTGCGGTAGAATTATAATTATATGTAGGATTGTTGTTAATACTAGAAGACTAGAAATGTCGTATACTATATTTATCCATTAATTAATATATAATGGATCATTTGTAATAATTATGTTCTTAGAACGTGTTAGAAGTTTTATGAGAATCTGAGATCGTTTTCTGTATATGAAATGCAAAGATTAAACTGACTAAGAATATAAAACAAAATGTTGTTATCAATAAATAGTGTTGTGAAACGTCTGAGATATTGGGCTGCCATTTAAAAATTTTTAAAACTCTCTGCCCTGTGGGTTCTATCAGAGCCTTTTTTAAGCAAGCCCATTATGGGTTCAGCTAGGCCACAGTGGGGGCGGCCGGGTGGTTGAGGGAAGAGCCTCTCCGAAAATTTTCCGGGGTTTTCTTACCCGTCCGGATTCCATCCCGGATCCCCACAACTATAATTAACTGAATAAATAATGCATATATTATTATTATTTAACTGTAATGAACTGTTTTATAAGCTGATTTTCATTCCGATCAATATAAATTATTAGGTTGTTGCAAATGAAATGGCTGATTTTTACTTCTGATTTTGAACTTTTAATCATTTTTCAAACAAAATTGTCTCCACCAACATTAATTAATACATTTTTCCCAATGCAACAGAAATGCATTAATGCAATTTGATAGAAATCACGAAAATGAGAAGTTTAAAAGTCATTAAAGGTTACTTCTGATTCCGCCCTCTTCCTCGAAGACTTCCCTTGCCAAAAAACTGTCCAAAAAAAATTGGTAGTCTATTGACAAAAAGTCTGGAGAATAAGATGGATGGGGAAGATTTTCATTTGAATACTTTCAGTTTTTGTGACGAATAATTAAAGAAGTGCAGACCCCCAAATGATGCTCCTGATCTCTATCGCCGAGTTCGTGTGGTATCCGTTTGTTGATTTTCCCTAACGTGTTTAGATGTTGTGAAATGTCTGATTAATGTCCATTATGTTCAACCATTTCGCGATTTCCCGGACAATCAGGTGATGTTCTTCAATTTTGATTTTTGAGATTTGTGACATTTTTTTGAATCAATGCCTGGTCATGTGCTCACTCACAGAACCTTCATCAAAAGTTTTATTAGAATTTCGGATTGCTTCTGCTGCATTATGTCCCTGCTTATACTCAAAAGAATATTCAATTTTCTTTCCATGTCTTCAGAAAAAGTACTCTTAAACATGTGAAACTCACAATATAAATAAGATTACATTTTTAAATTCACGTATTATACGTGTGCTCTTCCAATTGCAAACATACAGCAACGTTCACGTGGGAAAAAGTTGAATTACAAGTCTGGGAAATTTAAATTAAAAAAAAAAGACCATTTAATTTGCAACGACCAAGACCTGGCCACGTGGATTTATTTTCTGTTAGTAAAAATTTTGTTAATTTTATTTGTTTACGGCAACGCGGTCTGCCGAGGGGGATGCCCTTTACAGGAAAATGGCCTCAATTTAGGTGTTAAGTGTTAGTAACGTGAATAAAACCCGGAAAACTCCACGTGGCCACTCCACACTGGTCGTGGGTTCACACCTCGGAATTTTTATGTTAACTTTTATCTAAAATAATTGGAATGTTTTGACGAGTTTGTGTTATGTACAGTACATAGAGAAATAAAGATAAAAATTTAATTTATAAATCATTAATCATTTTCCTATTAAAAAATATTTTTAAAAAAAGCTGTTGTAGAAGATTAGCTGCTTGTTTTCTATCGGATATCATAAGTTTTATTACTTTTCCGCTGTTATATATAATAGAGAGAAAGTATGGCAATCGGTCAAAAATGACCCCCCCAAGGTTTTTATATTATTGAACTCAGGATACCTTGAAACGTCGATAAATGCAAAAATATCCGGAGAATTTCTGTATGTATCCATGTTAGTGTGCATGTGTATGGGGGGCACGATTTTGTTCACTCTGTTTGAAGCTTAATAAATCCTGTGCCTTTTGTCGAAAATTTCAGAAATTTCGCATGGAAGTTTGTTTATGAGGGGATTGACACTATTAAATTTTGTTGATTAAAGATCGAGGGGAGAAGATAATGGGGGTCGTGTATATCTCCAGTAGGGTCGGACTTAATGACGTTATTAGTATTTACAAGTTTTTCATAAAACTCATCCCTACCCTGAAAATTAAGCTTTTTGCTGTTTTATAATAGCTAAAAATAGAAAAAGTTTTTTAAAATAAAAATATAACAACAGATGGCTCCACCAAAATTTTAAATTTTGCCGGGAAAGTTGAGCAACTCGTTGCTGGTTTATTTTTAGTATTTATTTAATAAATTTATATTCGTACTGTAGCAGGATCATTTGTCTCGGTCCCATTATTCGGGAGGGCCCAAAATTTTATATTCCATATAAAAATCACGATACGGATTAAAGTATTTATATGGTGTTTTTATATGGAACCTTATATTTATGACTAGCGAGGGCCCCATCTTACCACTGAGTTTCCGTGCTTGTTAGTTAATGTTTCTAAACTAATAAAAGATGTTTAAAATCTCCGAAAATGGATTTCTGCGAAGGAGGTTTTTTCTTCGATGTGTATTATGTCATTTATATATTTTTAGTATCTTTAGTCGAGCAATGTGTATTTTTGTAGTTGTATAGAAAATCCGATATCTGAAAACAGAAGGAATAATTTGATCCTCCTGTTTCTCTAATTGCGTAATAAATAAAGCCACATGTAAATAGTAGTGTTATTTTTTCGTTTATGCAGCGAAATTTACTGGAAATGAATTTAAATATATTTATTTCGCCAAAAATACAAACACATCATAACGAAATAAAGCAATGAAGTTAATATAACAATTATTCGCTGTTTTTTCTGATGTTCTTTAATAATAATAATAATAATGACAATAACACCAGCTTCTAGTCTTGTAGTTATGGCTAGAGACCCATTACTATGATGTAACAAATAAAGTATAATAGTAAAAAATCATTTTTAAAATAATTTGAAGACAAGACGTAAATTTAATAAATTTTCGGGTCTATAGTATAATTTATTCACACATGGAAGGGGGAACAGTTTTCTATACACAAGAATTTATCTTTGTTTACAGACCATTAGTCCTTTTTTTATATTTTAGAGGGAATAATCTGCCGAGTATTATACATATAATTAATTTAATTACTACTACTACTATTATTATTGTATTATAGTGTGTAAAAAGAACGTTTTAGAAGACGCAAAATATTATTTTTGTGTATTGTTTAAATTATCTTATTTTGGCCTTGGAATTTTTAAAATGAGTCGCTCTATTTATATTTTCAAGCGTATATTTTAATTGCTATTCTTCAAAGCTTTCGACTTTGCGTGTTTAAAACTAAATAGCAATTATCTTCGATTTGTTTTTTTTTATTGTTTTATTTATCATTTAAGTGATAATTTAAGTATTGCCAAGGGAATTTTTTTCTTCTCTTATTGTATTAAAATTAGTTCAACTTTGACGTTTTCAGAGATAAAAAATGTGTTTATTAATCAAATAGTTTTTCTATTCGTCCGCTTACCAGCAATAAAAATTAACACTTGATAATTTCTTATCAGTGTAACATTCGACCAAAATCATTAGACACTTTTTTTTCTGTGTACTTACCCTGTATAACATACATGCGTTATATGCGGGGTATCTAAACAGCAGATTTCTTGCGAAATTTAGAAGTATTTTTCTTTTGTTAACGTATCGAGTTCCCTCATTTAACATCTGGCATATATACGTGAATACATTTACACACACTTCAGATCTCATGAATGGTGTGAAATTATTTTTGACGTTCCACTTTGAATTGTTCTATTTTAAAATAATGGAAAAATAAAAATAATTTTTTTGGGGAGAGCCAGTGAAAATACTTATTTTAAAATAGTTAAAAACAGTTGATGTAACAAGAATATTCTCCCCGTAACAGGGATTTTTCGTTATTATTAAAAAATAATGAAAAATAAATAAATAAAAATAAAATTTTAATTTTCTTCAACGTTAATGATGATGATAAGTAGAGATTTATCAATATCACAGTAATAAATAAGAAACTAATTATTAATTACGGAATAGTAATAATCAGTTAATTATTTGTAAATATAGTAATTAGACTTTATTTTAAAAGTTAAATCTAAAATTTTTATGCTAATTGAATAGCTTTAAATCTAATTACTACTGGAGCATTAAGAAATATTATCCTTTTTTCCTGAAAGAATTAAATTACAATGAATAATAATAACGCTAAAACGGGGATTAAACCCTTACATTTAGAAGATTTAGTTTATATACCATGAAATTTTATATTATAAATTATGTTTTCTATTATCCTATTTGAGGGTGATTAAGAGATTGGCTATTTTTATTGGTCGTACATTTAGATAAAAATTTAACAGCAGGTTCTTTTATAAATCTCTCCCCAGTTGGCAGCAGAGATGTGGGCTAACTATCATTTATTTTTATTTTATTTTTTTTATTTTTTTTTATGAGAAAGTTGTTGAAAATAGATCAGGTTTCACATATCTTTTGCCAGGCGTGTTTTGGGTATAAGTTTATATTTTAAATTTTGTTCGAAGCCTCGATTAATTTCTAATTATAGACGGATTAGTAATTAAATTATATATTAATTTCGTCTAACTTGCGCTTTATTTTTTTTTCCACGTCTTGGTTTATTCTATTTTTAATAGGAACCTACTTAAAATATATAGAAACTGGAACAAGGTTTTTATTAGTATATTATTTCACGCTTATATCAGAGGAAAAGGTGTGAAGTTTTATGCTTAATTATTAAAACGTTTAAAGTTTTACTTAATAAATTAATTATAAGAAAAGATTTTTAATGCGTAAAAAATATTTATTTATTTATTGTATTTTTAATAAAGTTTGAGAAAATAAACTGTAATTTTACTAATATTTCTCTTCGAATTAGAAGTTTCTGCAAAGAACTTGTATTACTTTCCCTTTATTTTTTTTTAAGAAAAACATTTTCACGTCTAAGGAGGCTGACTTCCTTCACTGGTCATACGTTGATGGCAGGACTATATTTAGACGAAATCGGACGGAGTGTGCTTCATCGTCTCTTATTCTTTGTGTAGTTGCTTGTGCCTCGTCTTGCCGTAGTTCGAATTTCTACGTTTATAACGCTTTCCTCGTTATATCTGCAGGAATGGAAACATGTTTTGAACCTTGATTTGTCATTATGATAATGGTGAGAGTTATATTATTAAGGTAAATCGGACAGAGAGAGAGAGTATTGCGTTTATAAAGGTCAAAATTGATTTATGGCCAATTGGAAAAATTCCAAAAGTTAGGGAAAATTTGTTATACTTATGCTAGAAAGGCCAAAATTTTAATTTAAATTATTATTTTGTTTTATAATCATATACTTTAAATATATATATTAATTATAGAGATGAGGATTGTGCTATGTTTCAATTAAGAATTTGTTCTGTTGCCATTCTACGAATTAATTAGAGATATGGCCGAAGAGAACTTTTCTGTTGTAGTTGATTCGGATTTTGTGCATAACATTACATCTCCCGTGATTTTTGCAGAGGAATATCATCCTTCCCCGCTGATGGAACTAATAGATGACGATGAGGATGAATGTAATGATAACGAAGAATGTGTGGATATTGATGATGATGACGATGATGACGAATTATCACCAGAAAATGAAATTGCAGTCACTTCCGATGAATTTGAATGGATTCAGTCAAAGTTTGATTCGAAAACTGAAAAGCAAATAAATTCTGATTTATCCATTAGAAGTCTTGGAAATGAAAAAAATCCACCCATTTTAAGTAATAAAAATGAAGTCGCTATCTCTGCTACTAAAATAGATAGCTATAAACAAGTTTGTGATGACTCTTCAACAGAACAAGCTGAAAAAGACAAACAATCAAATCCTAATAATAATTTAAAAAATTCCAAATCTGATATAAAACATGAAAAAGTATTTGTTCCTTCAAGCTCTGAAGATAAATATAATTCCCAATTTTCGAATCAGAATAAACCAATGGCATGCTATCATAATTGTCATCATAACTGTATTCCAAATTGCTGTACCGTTTCTTCTAGAAATGTTTTTTGTCAACATGAAATGGATATTTCACCTTTTGATAAAAATTTTTATCATGATTATCCACATTCTAGAATTAGTCACCATGTTTGCAATTGGTATCTCACTCACGTACCGAGCAGATTTCACTGTTGGCATAATCAAACCAATATTATTCATTCACAATCTATAAGCAATAGAGGTGCTTGTTCGTCTTCGTTATCGCCTTACGAAACTTTCCCACGAACGTTGAGAAGTACCTGCAATCACGATCTTGATGTAGATTCTAACGAATGCTTTTTTACTGATTTTGAATATCCGCTGGATGCCGATACGAAGAAAATTAATAAGGTGAAAAATAATTAAAATATATTATATTCTGAATAATCAATCTATTGTAATTTATTTAATAACAAAGTGGCTAATATGTTAATAAACAAATAAGTTTCAAAGTATAAATTCTACTGTATAAGAGAAATCAAACAAATAAAAATAGAATATATATTCCACGTGTTACAGACTAGAAAAATCTGTTTGGCTTTAGACGAGAATAGAATCTGTATCCTGTAACAACTGATTTTTTCTTGTTATATCTATCCAGTTACTAAAATATATAAGTTCGTTTTTGTTGTCTGAAATTTTTATTATTTAGTAGTTATTTGTTTTATAAATTAGAATTATATTATGGATGTTGTGAGAATAAACCTATGCTTTTATATACTATAAATTCTCTGAAACAATAGCAATAACAATAGAGATTGAAATAATTCTCAATTATAGATGTGGGAATGTAATTATGTGATTTTAGAATCATGCTTTTTCTGCCTTTATATCTAAAATTCATTTTAAAGGGTTGACTAGATCCAAAATTACATAGAGGCAGATACTAAAAACAAATATGTGAGCTAGTACTGTTTTGCACAATATTCAAATGCCAAACTGATCCATTATGTTTTATGTTTTGGATGTTATTTGTTTATTAACTATACATACTTATGTTAATAAAATGAAATATATATATATATATATATATATATATATATAAATATATAGTGTCAGTTATGTTAATGTATGATGATATTCTGCTTGAAAGATACTAATGATGATTATATATATATATTATTTTAAAGTATAAGTCTGTTGAATATATGATAAGTTGTGATTATATTTAATTCACTTATAATTAAATGTAAATATTTTTTATTAAATTCAATTTTAAAGATTAAAATAAATGATTAAAGTTTATTCTTTTTCAAATAGCAAATAGTCTTAGAAAGAAATAGGCCAAATTTGAGTTGGTTGTTTTACTCTAATGTTTTTGAGTCTGTTTGAATGGTGATTGTTATTTAATGATGGGATGAAAATCATCCTAAGAATGTTTAATCATGATAAATGGAGACACACTGAACTTTATTAGCAGTCTTTTGTTTTTTTAAGTATAATGATAGAATTAGTAATCTCAAAGGAAAAAGAAACAGCTATTAAGCTTAATTTTAGTGTTGTCTTCAATAAAATTTAGAAACATAAACAGTATTTTTCTTAAACACTCTAATTTTTTTAGTTTTAGTTTTAAAATTGAATCATTAATAATTTATTTTTGAAGTATAAATGTCTTTTTTTTAAAACTACTATTTTTTTTTTACATTAATTATTGCTTTTTGCAAACTTTAAAATGTATTAACACAAAAATTTAGTTTGGTGAATATTTTGATGATGATTTTACATCCATTAGTTTCTTTTAACTTCTACTCTCTTGTTGAAATTGAACATAAAATTGCTTTAGTCACAGGAACTTCTAGGTAATTGATCAAACAGACTTTATTAACTAAAAGAATACAAACTCTTCTACTGTCTTCTGTTTGAGCATAGAGTGAGTGCTCTAAAAGCTATATGAGATAGAACTTTAAACAGTATGAGTAAATAAGTAACTTGTAAAGGAGTTTTGTATAATAGTATAGTAAATATAAAATATTCAGAAAGATACTAATTTAACCTAAGTTTAAGTTTTATCAAATTAATTCCTAACAGTTGTGTAACTGAAAATATTATTGTTTGCAATATTTTATCTGTACATAATAATACTTATATTTATTATACAATAATTTTTTTTTGTAATCTAAATTTAAGGAAAGCAAACTTAAAATTTTCTGTAGCTTAGCAAAATATTGGGTTGATATAAAACTAAATTTGAAAAAATTAATAAAAGTATATTAGTAATAATTCGTGAAATTAATCAAACATGAATAAGAATAAATTACTTTTTACGAAGAGGGAAAATAATTAATGTAGTTACACTTTAAAAATATTTTAAAAATTATTTTCCAGAAGTTTCATATTGTGTAAGAACATTTTTAATAAAACATACAAATACAGAAGATACAAAAAGTCTTCAAACATCTGTCTTCACAATCACCAGTGACATACAATCTTCGTCTACAGAGACAATCCTTTTATGGAGGCTATGCCTCTACAATAATGCAAATTTGTATAATGGCCTCTGGTGACATTGCCATTACTAAAAAACAAACAGTTCATTGCAGAAGTGTTGCAATCCATGCAAAAATCCTCTCTGTAGATGAAAGTTGGGTATCACTAGAAATCTGGTGAATGTGAAGACGGATGTTCAAAGACTTTTTGTATCTTTTTGTATTTGTATGTTATATTAAATGTAAATACCATTGGTCTACTTTAAAAGAACTTTAAATGTTAATTTTTCTTGTTGAAATGTTTTACTAATTTTTATTTTTTAATGATTTATGTTTTATTTCTTCTTTAACAAGAAATATTGTTTAGACTTTATAGAGGTTTAGGTTAGACTGCTTCTGTTTTTATTTATGGAGTTGAAATGTAGGAAAAATATATAAAAACATTCTCAGTGGATTATTTTCATTATTTACAGAATGGGAAGTTTATCATGAAAAATAAATGTTTGACATAACCATCAGAAATATCAATTGACATAGTGATATAATCAGAGATACATCAAATGCATCTTTGATTATACATTTGTATTATGACAACTTGCAATAACAACAATATTGTGACAAAAATTCTTTGTCTTTACAAGTTAGAAAATGTATTGGTATTAATAAAATCTTATTTTAATCAAACACTTTACATACTAAAATTTTAGTTCAATTTAATAAATGTTAATGGTTTTTGTAGGTTGGAGGGTTTGGACAAGATTTTGAAGATACACAAGAAAAACTCCATCATTTAGAAACTGAAAAAGAAAATTTACATCTTCAGGTATTTTAAGCATGTTATTTGCTGATTTTGAATTTTATAAATATTTAATTGTTAAATAAACAAATAAATAAATGCTATTTTTAGGAACCAAGCAAATTGTTTTTAATCGATAACATTTTCTGCTGAAGTTGTTCTTATAAAAGGACAAAAACATTACTGATTAAAAACAATTTGTTTGGTTCCTGAAAATAGCGATTATTTATTTGTTTATTTATTTAATTTGTTTTTAAATATGCATTTTTAAATAATTAACTTATGTGTTCAGTTTTGGTATGATTTTTAATCATAAGTTTGACTTATATACAATTAATCTGCTCAAGATGTATAATATTGTTTTTTTATACAGAACATTTTAATAAGCTATGAAAAATTTTATTATTTTCTTTTACTTTTCTGGCTCTTATAGAGTATGGTGATTGGTCAAATTTTGACTTTCTTAGTGTTTTTTGCATTTGGATTGTGGAGTGACATTCTGACACTCCACGATCCAAAAATTTAAAAAAAGACCCCTTACAAAAATGTGTGTGTGTGTTGGCATCTATTTTGCATTATATCTCAGGGCTGGATGAAACAAAAAATTTTGAAAGTGCAAAACGATTTTTATATATGGAACATTGATGTTATTAAAATTTGATGGTTAAAGGTCAAGGGGTTGAGGAGAGACAAAGGAGGTCATGTGTCATATCTTCAGTGGGATAAAAAAATGGAATAGATGTTAACACAAACACAAACTTATATGTGCATTTTTTTTCCTGTTTTTTGAATCTTTTGGGTTCAAGGGATTTCAAAATATTGAGATTTGCAAAATACCTGGAAGGTCAAATTTGATACAATTCCAATACTTTCCCATAACAGCTGGGAAAGTAAAATGTCTAAATTTTGGGTGATGATTATGAAAATGCCAAATAATTAAGATTGGATGTTAATGTCAATAATAAATACAGTAGAGCATCGATTATCCGACTCAATTGGGGACTGGGGTTGGTCGGATAACTGAAAAAACGGATAACCGAAAAGTATGAAAAAATACATTATTAGTATAGTATATTAGTATATCCCATGTAATTAGTATATTAGTATATCGCTATTAACCTACTTTGCATTGAATTTTCATCAATGTTAAACCTAACAAAATTTTTTAAAAATAATAATCGTTGCTATTGTATCATTAAAAATTATTTCTTTATTTTGCACAAAATAAAGAAAAAAATTGAAAATTAAGCCTGGTTTAAATACTGGCCTCCCTTTCATGGTCAAACCAATGTTGCCAGCTAAAACATGCAAACATTTAACAAAAATAACATTAAAGTAGCCGCCAAATATTGTAGCGCCACATCACTATCGGACACTTGAATTTGCCGACTAGAACGCGGTCGGTTAACCGATGTGACAGTTGATTGGGGGTCGGATAATCAATGCTCTACTGTATCTTACTCTGAAATCATCTTTGTTTATATTAATAATAATTTTTAATGTCCTTCAATGATTGTTTTTAATTTAAACTCACAGTATTAGAATTTACTATAATGGGTCAATCTGGAAAATTAAAAAAAAATTGCCAACTGTTTCGCCAGTTTCAATTTTTTTTGCCACTTCAAATAATTTATCACTACCAGTTTTACTTACTAATTAATGCAGGTGCTGGTAGCCTTATCAGTTTGTAGTCTGGAAAGCAAGGATAATGTGTTAAACTGTCACTTAGAAATAGAAACCATTTTTGAACAACTTTTTAATGAATAATTCTAAATAATACATTTGATCATAATGCTTAACCAATATTTCACAAGTTCTGTCATGTCAAAATTTTTATGTTATAGTCAATTGAAAAAATATCAAAGTGAAAAACAAAAATGTAACTCCAAAAAATTCCTCAAATTTTTGGTCGGTTAAATGAAAATCCTCAATATGGAAACATCAGGTAGCATTGCCTTTGGTTCTCAACATCACTTCCTGTTTATCTGTCCAAAATTGCCACATGACATGATGACATTGCTAGGTGTGTGGTACACATTCAGCTGTTTTTCCTGAAGTGAGCTTTGTGATTCAGTTTTATGCTGAACATTGAAATAAGCAGATTAGAGTTTTATCATCAGTATTATATTTTTATCGCCACTTTAATGAAAAAATATTGCCAAGTGGCAATTTTGGCACTGTGGAGTGATATCTGTTTTGATGTATATTCATCCTAATAATTGCTTTTTATAATTTATCTGTTGATTAATATGTGTGATTTTGAATATGGTTATAATCATGATTATTTCAGGTAAATATTTTAAGTGAACAAATTGATGCACAAAATGATAAAATCCAAGATTTAGAAAAGATAGTGGAAGAAAAAAAGGAGCATGTTGACAATATGGAAGAGATGCTTCGACAAGTAAGTAGCTTTTTATAACATTAAGTAATATAATGATATAAAATGATCTTATTGTATTGAATATGTAGTTCTAATTAACATGCATTACTCCATTATTTACCTTATGTATCTATGATGAAACAAAACATCATTTTTTACTACTTAACTGTATTAACCCAAAGTTACTTTAACAAAATAAGTTTGCAAATGCCAATAAAGTACTGTTTGCTTCTTCCATCTTGCTAGGGTGCCAGATGTTCCAATAAAAGCTTATTAAACCATTCACTGGTGCATTGGTTGTGACTGAGACTGATGCATACTGGAATGTAGTCATTGTTCTAAAATCCTACTAAAATGCTATAGCAGAAAATAAAACACATTCAGTTTTTATATATTCTGGAGACAACTCAAAGAGAAACCTAATATTTCAAAATAAGTATTTTTGGTTTTCTAAAGTAAACAGTTTGATTTGTACAACATAAATTGAAGAACAAAAAATCTTTTAAATTCCTTATTTTTATACAATGTGTATTAAATATGTGAATTGAAATATTTTAATAGGTATATAAATAAAAAAAGTCATCAGTTGTTTGGGAGGCAATATTTATTAAACAAAAGAAATATTTTCATCAAGATCTGACCATCTTAAGCATAAAATATTGCATTTAACAGCCTAGAGTGCATGAATGAAATTGTTTGCTAAATTATGTTTGTTGATATTAGAAATATGGAAATTAGTCACTATTAAGTTATTTTATTTTTCAAATATTGATATGTTACAGGAGCTCATGTCTCGATCATACATTGAAAATAGCAAGCTTGATCTAATGAGTGAAGTATCTACTTTTCGTCTAAGACTTGCCACTGCTGAACAAGAAAGGCGAGATATTGAAGAAAAGTATAAAAAATTGGAGGTATATATTTATTAATTTTTTTTGAGATTAACTTCAAATATATATTGAATAAATATAGTAAAACCCTGATTACTCGAGCCTCAACCATTATCCAAGACATACATACCTGTCTCACAAGTGAACACATCTTTCTTCTTACATTGTAATTCATAAAAGAAAGTTTAAAACAATAAGATGTATTACAAAATAATTTTTTTTTGTTATGTTTTATTATTTAACATTAATGTGAGACAAACCGTTCATATTAAAATGTAACTGTAATAATACACATTCTTATTCTTAAGTGCTAACTGTATAATAAGTAAAAATTACAGTTCTTATATATAAATTGACTATGGTATGAAACGAAGCTTAAAAGTGATATACTTTATAAACCTTTGATATTTGTAATTTTTAATCTGAAGTTTTATCTGAATTTTTAGTTATCTGAGGTAGCATTGATTTACATTACCATGGATAATTAGTTATATCATATTACTTTTTCAGCTCTTATAGAAACATAGGAAAATTATGATGATCAGTCAAATGTTGACCCTCTGATGTTTTTGCATTTCTTGATGTTTTGATACTTCAGGAACCCAAAAATCTAAAAGAAATAAACCCTGTAAAATTGTGTGTCAGTATCTAGTTTGCATTATATCTCAGGACTGGATGAACCAAAAATTTTCAAATTTGACAGAGTTATTTCTATGTATGGAGCATTGATGCTGTTAAATTTTGGTAATTGAATGCCAAGTGGGTGGAAGATAGAGAGAATCATGTGTCATATCTCAAGTGGGGTCAGACTCTTAATAAAAATTTTGCTTATTACCAGCATTTACAGTTTTTTTGAAAACTTACTCCTACCCGAAAAAAACCTTTTACCTTTTTATAATAATTAGTAATATAAAAATTATTTTTTAATAAAATCTCATAACAGATAGCACCACACATAATTTTAACTGGTCTAGTGTCATATATTTTGAAATTGAGAAATTTATCATAATTCAGCGAAAATGACTTCATTTAAGTTTTGTATTATATCAGGTCAGTCCATAAGTTCATGCATATTTTTATCTACAAAAAAAGCAGCAAAAAATTTTAATTAAATTTTATTTCAATCTATAATGTATTCACCACTGTTTTGTACAATTTTTTGCCATCTTGATGGTAGCTTTTTAATCCCGTCTTCATAAAATGATTTCGGTTTTGAATCAAAATATTCAGAAATAGCCTTTTTTACATTGTTCTCATCCTCAAAAGTTTTCCATTTTAAAAAATTCTGCAAACTGCAAAAAAAATGATAATCACTGGGAGCAATATATGGCAAATATGGTGGATGAGGTAAAATTTTCCAGTTGTAGCTTTCAAGTTTCTGTACAGTTATTTTTGCAGCGTGTGGTCTGGCATTGTTATGCTGCAAGAGAACCTGCTGTCTGTTCACTAATGACGGTCAATTTTTTTTTCAATTTTTATTTAAACGCTCTAATTGCTCACAATACATTTGAGCTGTAATTGTTTGATTAGGTTCTAACAGCTCAAAGTGAATTACACCTGACATATCCCACCAAACAGACAAAAGAATTTTTTTTGGATGCAACCCACCTTTTGCAGTCTGTTTTGGCTGCTTGTTGCGATCCATCCATTGTTTTTTCTCGTCACATTATTATAGAGGATCCATTTTTCGTCTCCAGTAACCAGCCTACCAAGAAAAGGTTCTAAAGCAATATGGGATAAAAGAGACATGCAAATGTTTACACGTTGTTGTCGGTTAGCTATTGACAGTTCATGTGGTATCCATTTTCCTAGCTTTGAAACTTTTCCGATTTGTTGTAGGTATCTATGAACAGTTCCATGGGATGAATTTAAATGTTCCACAATTTCATCAACTGTTAAAGATGGTTCTGCTTCAACTAGTGCAGAGAGAGCATCATCATCAAAGTCAACGGGTCTTCCAGTACGAGCCTTATCCTCCACACTAAAATCATTGTTTGTAAATCTTTCAAACCATTTCTGTGCAGTCCTTGCACTAATAACAATTTGATTATGTACAGTATTTAATTTTTGCTTTTGGCTGCATTTGTAGTATTCTCACCACTTAAAAATAAAAAGTATAAAGCATGTCTTTTATATTCGTTGGTTACTTCCATTTTAACAAAAGTAAACAACTGAAATGTTCACAATTCTGAACAGTATTATAAGAATGAGATCCAATTTAACACTTTAGTGTAAAAATTATCACATTAGACTGACATTTTTAACAGCAAAACAAGATTTTTCTCAAGGTCATAAAAATGGCATGGACTTATGGACTGGTCTGATAATTGAAAAGTATTGGACTTCTTTTCTGGGTCCCTTAACTTTCTGTTCAAGTGCCAGGAAAGTTGAGCAAGCCTTTGCCAGTTTATATTATTTTTTTGAAGTTTATTCCTACTTTTAACAATCAAATCTGTTAATATTCTATTGCACGAGAGAAAATTATTTGTTTTATGTATATGATTTTATAGTCTTAAAGATTATATTTTGTATGGTATTTTTTTTCAGAAAACTGTCTGTTAGGATTGATCAAATAAAACCTGTTTGTACTGTTTTACATGGTCAGTACAAAAGGACCAGAACAATATCACATGTGGCATGATAAGCACACACCAATGAGCAAGCAGGGAGAAGATCGGTCATCTTGTATGTTCTCTTTTTTGGCATAGTGTAGTGAAAACATGGCCAGACTTATTTGGAGTCCATCCAAGGTCAAAACATGGTGCCACCACTTTGAGCCAACCAGTAGATGAGCAAGCATGCAATGGTAACATCCTTGCTTACCTACACACAAAAAATTCCAAGTCACAGGCCACCAGCTGTAAAGTTGTGATGACTGTATTTTTTGACATTGTGAGGCCTTTACTGGTGGACTTTAAAGACCTTCATGTGAGTATCAAATGCCAACACTACAATGCAAAATTGGACAAGTTACATAAAGCCATACAGAATAAACAACCAGGCATGCTATCATGTGGTATTATTTTGTTGTATGACAATACTTGTTCACATGTTGAGAACACTGTGCAGGATGCTTTAGCACATAAAGCTTGGGAGGTTTTGTACCACCCATTTCTTTAGCCCACTTACCTTTTATAATAAATGTGACTTTCATTTATTTGGACCTTTAAGGGGCAATGCTTTAACTCTGATGCTTAAGTCAAGGAAGCAGTCCCCTAATAGTTCAAGGACCAACCAACATCATTCTTTGTGGTTGGTCCTTGAACTATTCTGTCATTTTCCCAAGCTGTGGAATGCATCTGAATGCCTATGGTGAATTTTTTAACAAACAAAAGTGCATTCCAGTTTCCTAATATGTTGCTTTGTTTAATTATGCCATGCTGACAGATATACTATTTTGTTTGTTTTAATGAATTTACTTGAATGGGTTTCATTTGATCAATCCTTGTAATTATAGTATTAATGATGATGAAATATTCTTTCTTCATGCTTTTCATATGTTATATTTTCATTGATTTGTTTATATTTTAGAGTGAACTTGTTATTGTCCAAGCTCGGTTGGCTGAAAAAGAAGCAGAATTAGCTACTTTAAAAAGTAGGGCTGTTCGAAATGGAACTGTAACTCCTATAACAGACTATGGTAAGTTAATTGCATAATATTTATTTTATTAAACATAATTCCATGTCCAAATTTGTTCAAAGATTTATATTCTTCAATGTTTTTTTTAATGTGAAAATATAGATGATTAGATTATTAATGTCTTCAGAAGTAAATGTACAATCAGTCCCATATTAGAAAAATTTTTTAAATGAAATATATTTTGTTGAATCAAATTTCAATTTTATTATTATATTTCTTTAATTATATCACTCAGATTACAAATTAGTTTTTTAATTGCATTCACTCAGTCTGTTGTAGTTGTAATGGGACAACAAGATTGCAGCAATAAAATAAGAACACTTTTATTACATATTTTAATGATTTCATGAATATTTACAGAATAAACAACCCAATTTAAGGGTCAAACTGATAAAATTCAATTGAACTAAATTAAGTAACCAAACACCGCAGGATTTCCTCCAAACTACTTAATAAATTAATTTCTATCCTGCAAATAGCCCGGAAGAAATCCAGCCATGTTTGGCCATGTGGTCAATTGCTAGGCCTCGATACATAGTTGTCATATGTAATGTCACATTCATTTATTAAATCGTCGAAAGTTATGAACGTCTCTTCCTTTCTTGTTGTATTTTGTTTCATTTGATTCGGCACATTACCATTGTCTAATGGCGAAACTGAATCCTCGTGAAAAATACCGTTCCAAATACTTTCTATGTTGTTAATACAATCATCAAATTTTGCTTCGGGCATATTATTTGTTCTTCCTAAAGATAAATCTTGATTATCTTCAAAATTTATAGCATTTGCTGAGTTATTAAATAAATTGAATGATACTTGAATGATTTTTTTAATTTTTCAAGTGTGCCAGTGGACTGTTTGAATGTGAGTACTAGGGTTTCTCAAATGGGATCCTGGCTGTTTTTTTAACCTGGGAAATCCTGCAAATTTATTAAAAGTTCACTTTTTTATTTTTTGTGTTAAGGTTGAGGAAATTTTGCAAATAGAAAGCATAATTAACTCTTAAACTGTCAGAATACACTTGTATTTATTAAGTTTAAGCCTGCTTATTCATTTTTTAAATGTTTGCTTGTTTTGACATCTTACACATTGTCAATAATCAATATGTATTTATGGCAGGACTCTGAAAATTCTTTACTTGTCAGAACCTGTAATATCTGGAATAATTGTGCTGATGCTGTCTTAATTTTAACTATGTCCAGTAGCTTCAATAACTGCATTATGCCAAGTTGTGCAAATTGGGCAAGGATAGAAACAAGTAGGAAGTTTTTCTTCATAAACCTGAATATTAAAGCCAAACAAACTGTTGAATTATCAGGCTATAGGCTTGATATTGCTATTAAAGCAGCCGAGGTAGACAAATCAAGAATAGTTGAGAGCAAAAGAAGCACTGCCAATGCATCTCAAAAATGAACTAGAAATCTTCAACACTACGGGTGAAAAAATGTAACATTTGTCTTCTCTTAAATGTATTAAAGACAATTCCACCCACATCCATTGAATTGGAAAGGGCATTTTCAGTAGTGGGACTTTTTATTATTAAAATAATAACTAGATTGAGTAATTGGAGTATTGACTATCTTTTCTTCTTCTTCTTCTTCTTCTTCTTCTTCTCTATGGCCCTCATAGTCCTTGAAGGACCTTGGCCCCATCCAGGATTTTCACCCATTCCTTTCTATCTTGAGCCTTCCTTCTCCAGCAGCTCACACCCATCTTTCTCAAATCAGCCTCCACATCCTCATCCCATCTTTTTCGTGGTCTCCCTTTCCACCTTCTCCCCTTTCTCTATACATTTGAGACACATTTCTCTCAGGGTTCTTTCTTTCCAAATGCCCAATCCATTGAAATCTCCCTCTTTTGATTTCTGTTACAATATCAGAATTTTCATATAAATCTTCAAGTTCTTTATTACTTCTTATTCTCCACTCTCCTCTCTCTTGTACTGGCCCATATATTCTTCTCAAAATCTTCCTCTCAAATCGTCTCAACTGTTCTTCATGTTTGCTTGTCAGTGTCCAAGCCTCAGAGCCATACATGATTACTGGTCTTATAATAGTTTTATATATTCATTGACCATCTTTGGTTTTCAAAATCTTATAAAATTTTACAATAATGTTTTGTATTATGTTTTATTTAAAAAACAAAATTTACCTTCTAAGTTAGAAGTTTGATCTAAGTTCATTTTTTCTTTAAATTTTCAACTTGATTCAAAGACATTTTTTTGTAAGCAGTTTCCAACAAACTTTAATAAATTTTTTCTATTTGTGAAAATTTCTATGTAATTCAGAGATAATTTTAATATATATTTTACACAGCATTATTAATATTATGATTTTGGAGGTTGCAGAACATATTAAATTACTTTTAATAATGAAAAATAATTATATCATTTGATTTCAAGATATATTTTATATTTTAAAAATAATTAATTATATCCTGGGATCCCATGAAACAGGTCACTTTTTTCCCAGAATCCCGGGACAAGCAAAAGACCGGAAAATGAAAAACCTTAGTGAGTATGGACAACAGCACTCCACAAAGTATACATAAATTTTATATATAGTAGAACTCTGTTAAGAATTTTTTCAAGGAACAAATTTAAACTTCTTAAGCAGAAGTGAACATAAATATGAATATTAATAAAAACTAGTAAAAAATCCAGGAAGACAATTATATTTTAAAATTTCACAAAAATAATTTGAAACACAAAATCTTCATCTTTTGTACAGTATGTCACACCTTGGGAAAATTTTTTTATACATGTTTTACTTATTGAGGTGGATAAGAGTCTATAATAAAAGGTTTAATCCACTATAAGTCTGTTTCTTCAATTATTGTTGTGAAATTTTACAATAAATATAAATTTATTGTATTTATTGAAAAAAAGCTATATTATTTAACAATGTCCTAGTACATTACAATGAATTAGGTTTATACGGTACTTAGATATTTGTCTCATGTAGTCTGCTTTGTCAGTTTTTTATATGAAAAAAATATATAATGACTTCTGCAAATGATTCACAGATCTAGAAATACCATATGAAAACTGACAGAAAACTTAAATGTTATCAATGTGTAGATAATACTGTTATCAAATCTTATTGTTTGTTACAAGTATGGTTGCCAGATAAACATGTAAAAAATTTAGGATATTTTGGACATGGATTTTACAAAGTCATGTGCATTATGACATAAAATTTTTGTACATTCTTTTACCATACAAAGTGTCCAGTTTAAAAAAATATCACTAAGTCACATTTTCCTGTTATCAAAATAATTGAAGTTACAATATGTATCTTAAATGTCTACTGAAATAATTCCATTGTAGATTTTAAATCGGCAAATATGAGGCTTATAGAACATATCTTTGTCTTGTATTTTATGCAATTGTACATTAGTTGGTCTCAATATCAAGTTTAATGCAATTTTTGCCATTGAACTTGATGTTGGTTGGTCAAAATGCAAGATGTCATGAATTGACATTCTATTTTCTTTAAATCAGGAAACTATTCAAACCAATAATCAAACCATGCACCATTTGAACATGGCAAATTCAATTTTGGAATGTAATTGTTGTAAACTTGAATAAAATATATATAATAATGAATAATTTTATGCTATATATTTTTAAAATTAATTTTTCATGTAAATATTCATAAATAATTTCTTTTTTATTTTTAGGATCTGAAATAGAAAAACTGAAAAGAGCTCTAGAATCAGTTATGGCTGCCAATGATGAAAAGGTTTTCTGATACTTCATTTTTTTCTTACTTACTTTTGTGTAAAGTAGAATAAAATCTCTTATTATATTGATGATTTATTTTCATTTTATATAAAGATTTATAATTTTTATTTTTAACTAAGATTTACTAAGAGCAATGCTTTTTCTAAAATATGACATATGCTAATTAAATAAATACTAAATGTAAATGGCTACAATTGATTTTAATATTTCTATTTAAGTTTGATTTCTTATAATAAATATTTTTATAAGCTTATCATTTCTATGAAAGTCATGTAATAATCCTTACTTCCTCAGCAGAATTACATGTCGCGAGCACTCGAAAGCTTTATATTCGAATGTGAAAATGTAATAAATTTTTCCTGAGGATGACCTATAAAAATTAGGTTGAAAACGTTAGAAATTAAAGATAGCAGTAAGCTCAGCAAGTGTTTTGGTGTTTGAGTATTATTGTGAAAGTCATGTAGTTGGATTATCAAAATATAAATAATTTTCCTATGGTTTTATTAAATTATAACTATGCTGTGAATTTATATGATCATTAATTATTTTATCATGTATCATCAGGTTTAAAATGTAGTGTGTATCAAATTACAGATACCGTATTTTACGGACTATAAGACGCTACGGACTATAAGACTCATCTTAATTTTTAGGAAATTTTTTAAAAAAATACCTATAAGACGCTACGGACTATAAGACGCACCTGAATTTTGGAGGCAATTTTTCGAGGAAAAAAGTGCGTCTTATAGTTCGTAAAATACGGTAATCATTTTTAAGTTTGGCATTCTGATTGATTGAGCCATGTATCAAGAGTTTATGTTTTGTTTCTCTTTAAATATAACTTCTCCTAAATGATTTACACTGGTTTGATTAAATAAATGATTTGGGTACTAAATAAAATTAAAGTTATCTGTTTATTATAATTAACATTAATATGTACTAATCAATATAACCAATCAATGATTATTTTAGGAAAAAAAAATAGAAGAGTTAAGATCAACTTTAAATATGTACAAAAGAATGCAAGATAGGAAAGAACTTTATCAGGGCCAAGGAAAGAAAGGTAATATTAATTACTTTTACACAGCTAATATACACAGTGCAATGCAATCTATTATTAATTTTATGAATTGTTTAATTACTTCATAAAATTATAAATCTAACAAATGGTTTGACTTGAAAAGCATCATCAGATTATATGCCACAAAATAATTTGATATTATGAGAAACTTGTTTAGTGTACATTTTTGTTAATATCTTCTTTCAGATTTGTTAAAAATACAATAGGGTTATGTTTTATACAGGATTGATATACATAGATTTTGCAGATGGCAAATGGCTATGTTAACCCATTAGAAGCACAGGGATAATTTTGACTATTATTGCTATGAAATTTAGTGTATATAGTAAAAATGTAAGCAAAACATTTTAAAACACGTTTTAATGTTTTTCTGATAATTGTAAATGGTTGCATAATTCACATTTGGAAGTGAAGAATTGCTCAGAGGTCTGGGTGGCATAAATGGCAAGCTCACTGTACTGTAAGTGGAGGTTGTGGGTATAAAAAAAGATTGTAGGTTAGGTTTATGGTACATCTTTAGTTATACAACCATTTCTCAACTGTATTTGGAGGTCATTATTTACATTAAAGAAATTGCTAGAAAAAAAGAAAGAAAGGTGTTGTGAAACTTATTAGTCTCAATCTTGTGCACTATGTTATTTTTCTTTGACAATGCTACTAACCATATTTTTAATAAAACTATGAAGCAGATTCAATAAATTTCTTAAAAATACTGATTTTTCTATAAAACTTATTTATTTAAAATGTAGTTTTGATTTTAAGTTTTTCCTTTACTAACTTCAAGCATTATAAGTACAATGCACAAAATATTATTTTACTGGAGAACTTACATCTCTAAAAAAATAATAAGATATAAATATTTGAGCTCCTGCTCATTATTTAGAGTATTCATGTACTATTGTAATATATATACAGGGTGGGCCAGCGAAAACGAAACGGCAGAGTGTTCGTGTTCGTCCAAGCAAAGCGCTCGGACAGGTCGATTTTACTCTCGAGGGGACATCTTTTGCAATAAAGTTTTTGCGATTCTGAATGCAACAGACAACAAAAAATTTTAAAAACTCATTTATTTTGTATTAACTAAACAAGCATTTTTTTTGAAAAAAATGTTTGTTTAGTTAATATTCAGAATCGCAAAAACTTTATTGCAAAAGATGTCCCCTCGAGAGTAAAATCGACTTGTCCAAGCGCTTTGCTTGGACGAACACGAACACTCTGCCGTTTCGTTTTCGCTGGCCCACCCTGTATATATATACATGTATATATATATATGGAAAAAGTTGAAAATCCGAAAGCTTAAAATTTGAAACACTATACTTTGATTGAATTTCTAAGTCTTAATGAAAGCTTAAATATTTTTTAAATTTTTAAGATTTTGTAGTTCCAAACTTTAGTTTTTTACATGATATTTAGTACTGGGTACTACTGCTGATGATGAGCCAAGCAACTTGAAAGTAGTCAGGTTGTTGTTTTAGAGATGTAAGTTCATTGATAAAGTAGTGCTTTCTGTACTTTACATAAATTTAAGAATGATCAGTAATTTCAGATACAAAATTGATATTACATTGTTAGTTTGTTTTAAAATTATAATCTGTGTATGTGACTAGAAATTATAATAAATTTGACTTAATTTGTTTGTTAGAATTTACCTCATACAGAAGTGGACAGTTACGAGAAAGAATACCTTCAGATGATTCACTTATATCTAATCCTTGTATTGATAGCAATAAGGTAAATATAACTGAAATATTTTAATTTACATAATATAAAGTTATAAATTTGTTCACAGTTCATGCTTGATAACTGAAATGCTAAAAGTAGAAGTCCATCTATAATTCGTTTTTTTATTTTATATTATATTTGACTTTTTGGTACTAATTTATTTAAATATTAATACAGTTTGACACTATAGGAAAACACATCATTTGTCAATAACTTCAACAGTTAAACATTTTAGAATAACATACTGTAATTAAATATATTACTGTCTGGAAGAGAATATCTCTGACGTTTTATGGAAATCTAAAATTATCACTTTGTTTGCAAGTTCATTTTCAAGTATTTTATTTAAATATTTTAAAATTAAGAGACATTTTGGACATATATTAATTTCAGACTAGAATATATCCTTATATAGAATATCATGATGCCAACAAACATACCTTATCATCTAAGATCTTCAAATCATACTTGATAAATATAATTGGTACAGAATATATAGTTGTAATCTCTCCTTTCATTTTTAATAGTTAAATTTAATAAGTATATCATAGTTTTTGAAAATATTATTGTTAGTAATATTTTGAAAGTAATAATAAATTATAAATTAAAAAAAATCATCACATATTTTAAAGACAGATTTTTTTGGACTGGCTTTTAAATATTTGGTCACAAAGATTTGCACATGTTTGTTTATATATAATTAAAAAGTAATTTCTTAAAGCTTATAAAATTAGTTTTGACATTACTATAATTTGTTTTAATTTTACTTTTTTTGAATGAAAACAACAACAAATTCAAAGTAATATTAAATGACATTAAGTTTAAAACAACAGTGATTTTTATATTTTAGAGACTAAATTGAAACATTAGTTAAATAAATATACCTAAAAATTTAAATATGAATGAGTCACTTAGTTCATACTCTTTCAATTGATCAAATTCATCAATTGAGATCTTAAATTAAACCTTGCAACCTCTAGATGTGCAGAAAACTATAAACCTTTGAATATATTTTGGATGTGATCAAATTTTCAATAAGTTTATCGAGTTTTGATTGGTCACATGACCGGTAGTCTGTAATATGGTGTATCATTAGAATGTATATTTAATAAAAAATAAACATTGCAAATGTATTTAAAGTTATATGTGTTTTTAAAGATTTACATTATTGTTATGTAAATCTTTAAAAACACATGTTGATGATATCCTTAAGCAAGCTATTTTAATATTTTTAAAATGTTGTGTGATGTTCAGTAAAGTAAAACTCATAAATTCATTAAAATTATTTTAACATGTACTTGCATAATTTGTCAATTTTCTGCTGATTTTTATGTGTTTTCTCTTCACATGACAAATTCCAATGTCATTAATTAATTCTCATGTCCTTAACCAGACTCCTATAGGGAGGTCTTCAAACTTTGTGATAAAATAGGCTAATATGAAACAAGTTCAGCTAAAAATAAATGATGATGACTATAAGACTTTTCTCAGAAGGATCAGAAGATGATTTTTCTCTGTTTCTCGGACATAAAATAAAGCTGCGAAAATATTTAAATTGTTGAAATCGTGATGTCTGAGGCTGTCTTATAGAGACAAGCATTATAAGTTGTAGTGACTTACAACCACCGTGTCATTACATCATGCATAACTGACAAACATCTGTGACATCAAGATATCTCTTGTAGCAATCATGAAGTTCTCTATGACATCATTTTTGATGATGTCAGGTCACCAAAACTGATGTCAGAGCAGAAAATCACTATGTATGTGTATAATCATGTGAAAAAAATTGTATGTGATTATGTGTACAAGGTGGAAATGTTCCAAGCAGTGTTTTCAGGGCCTGTGATAAGCAAAAAACAATTTTTGTCTTTGAAACTTTTACACAGATGGATAGCATGTAGCATGAGGAAGTCAATTTGGTGAAAAATACCATGTAAAATTAGTAGATGTGGGAAATTTCTGCTATTGCATGTGATCACAGGTTAAGTTTGAGTAACTATTGAATAAAACGTTGAAAGTCACAACAGTTTATCAGAGCATGTGGTGATTCACATGCTCCAGGATATATTAGTGATTTAATTGTTAACTATCTACTTTAAATTCAAGATTAGTAAGTTATTACTTTCTTTGTTAAGTTACTGGCCTGGAACAACAGTAAAGAATTTCAGACAAGTTACTAATAGAACTAATCAGGATAACTTTATTATTGGCTGAAATCAATGCAATTTTAATTTTCATAAAAAATAATTTACACAATGATAATTAAAATGTTACATATACTAGAAATGATTTAAAAGAAGTTTTGTGATGTACACTAAATATTTTCTTTAATAAAGTATTGTATTTGGAAGTTATTTCATTAATTTTACTTTACTAAATGTGATATGATCTGTCATTCTTGATGGGCAAATTTGCTCATAATTGTTTGAAATTAAAAACCATTAATCCACTTAATTTTGAATATTTCAGAAAAATCAATCAGAACAAAGACTGGCTGAAAAACCACCTCCAGTGCCGCGACCTCTTCCGACTCCCATCGCTTCTTCGTCACCTAATTCTGATATTGCATCAATTAACTCTTGGAAAGAAGGAAATTTATCTCAATATTCGACATCATCTAGTCCTATTTATAATATAAATAACTTTTCTCCTTCATTTAATTCATCACCCATCCAAAGAGCAAGCAGTGCAGAAAATGTTAGTCCACCGCAGCAAAAGGTATGAGAAATTTATAATTAATAATAATCAAATATTTCATTATTTAGTATGAGAAGTATAGATTCGATTTTCTCAAAAGTTTTTTGAAACAGTATTAAGTGTTCAGCTTAGTACTTTTCAGTATAAATGAAAATATGTTTATAAAATTTTTACATAATGAATTATAATTTTGAAATTTATAATCAATAATAACAGAAAACTATTTTTATATTAGTAATTAGAAAATATTATTGAGATCAAAATTATAATAATTATTTTTTATCTTTAAGAGAATATTATAAAATTTTATTTTAGTTTGTTCATGTTCTGTTCTTAATATTTTTATTTTAAATGAAAGTTTTAAGCTTTTCTATCAGTCTTTGTTTAACCCCTTTTACATTAATATATTTATAAAAATGAATTTCATTCAAAAGCAACAACAGCATTATATTATCTGTAAATTAAGAATTATGAAATTATGTTAATTTAGTTGAATTATGATTCACATTAAAAATAATTATTTATTTTTCAAGTAATTTTAAATTAATAGTTTTTATGTTGCTTTAATTTTATCATCATTATCGTCTGAAGCTTCAATAGAATTATCATAAAACTTGCTCTATATTTGCTAACAGATTTTAAGTACATAACATAATATAATAAATTTAAATATAATTAATAAATTATAATTTTAATATAATTTGTATAGTTATTTTTTTTCTAAAATTTACTAATCAATTTTTTTTTCCAGTTCTTATGTCATGATATATCTTATATATCACAAACACTATCAGAAAATAGATTTTTTTTATTATGGAGATTATATGAAACAGAACTTATTCATATAAACAAATTTTTATATAAAACAAACATTCTAACATGATTCTATTAATGAGTTTTACTCTATAATTTTTGCAATTTTTTTTATAAGAAAAGAAGGTTTCTTAATGGAATTAACATCTATAATTTGCTATAAACTTTATTGTAATATTGTAAATAAATAGATTGCTTTAATTTAAATTGCATTACATTACATGGATTTTTTTAATTAAACAATTTTTAAAATTATTTTCTTGATTTGTACTTAATTGTTTCAAAATTAATTATTTTTCGTTCTATTTTTAGACTCCTCCCGCAAAAAGGAACTATGTTACTATACCTCGACAGCATGGAACACAGTTAATGCAGCAGATCCAAAATCAAATAGAAAATACATCTTGTAATAATGGAACATCATTATTAGAACATCAAGCATTGCAAGGTCAGCCCCAATCGCAATCAGTACAAAATCTTCATCAGGGGCTCGAGAATTATCGTCATTTCCGAAACAAGGGATCAGGTGCTTCCTTTGGTAAAGGATTTTTTAAATTAAGAAAGGGAAAGCACAGTTCCAGTGCACCTGAGCTAGGTGAAGGGTCTTTTTCTATTTGCACCTTTTGCTTTCTTCAATGCATGATTTCATATCCTTTGGATTTATCATCATCATTTTATCACCACTCTTTCATAGATAATTTATTATATGATTCATTTTTCATATTTTATATTGGGTTCTTCTATGATCATTTTTAATATTAATTATTTAATACTTAAATATTCTACTAATTATCATTTTAGATTTTCATATTTATATAAAAAGTATACTGAATTAAATGTGTAATAAACTAATAATCATTGCAAAATGTAAAATTTAATAGTTTAGGTTCAAACTGGCAATTGTAACTGCAGTTATTAATAAGAAGTAATCAGTCAGCAACTTCAAGCTCAAAAGTTTCCAATAGAATTTGGTAGTTTGAATCCATTAACTATCATTGACAATTTTTATTTTTTTATTTTTATGAACAGAGTGCTTTATAAGAATTTTTTATATTTTAACAATAAGAAGTATACAAAACCTAATTTTTAAATTAGAAGTTGTTTGCATTTTTAATTTATAATAGTAAAAGTATATTCTTACTGCTCAAATTATTACTTTATTGCTAAAAAATCAAACAACATAAGCTGCAGGTTTAATTTTTATATGCACAATGTTTTCCATCTAAATCAACATGATGGTACATAATTATATTTTCTATTTTGCATGTAGAAAATGGAAAAAACTCATAATAATGATATAAAACTCATCACAATCAGTATAATGTGAGGCAGCTGGGGGTATAGAGTTGGGATTGCACTCTGAACATCACTTAATTGGCAACGCAGTCGCCAATTAAGTGATGACTGAAGCCAGCCATCCTACGATGACTGGCTTCAGTCATCATAGGATGGCATTTAATGAGTGAAATATGTGGAGACGAAATGATTATAGAATCATTGTCTCCTGTCAAGATTCCTGACACCAATTAAATGATTTTATCATGGTTTAACTTGTGTATATAAAATCTATAGGAGGGCTATTCAATGATAAATACTTCAAAGTTAATAAACGAATGGGAGCCAGATATATATTATGCAAACATTATTTATTAGATTATAACAATAAATTATATATAGGATTCTACAAATAATACAAGCTGACAATAATAACATATTTAACTTAACGATTCTATATAAACTGTATTCCTAAACTTTGTGTGAACACTATTTCTGTGAGAGAGAGCTTACAATAAACAATATATATATAGTATTGATACTATATATATATTGACTTATGGAGAATTTGTAGTCTTCTATGAGGAGCTCAGGAGGTGGAGGATATTCTTCTGTTGTAATTATGTGCACAAAGTTAAAGTATATAAAGCAAGACTTTCTATGGCAATTACTTCTTATGGAGAACTGCATTCTATGTGGCAATATCACTTTTGATGAATTGCCCACTTCTATATGGAAATTTGGGTTCTGTTGAACTGCCCGAATGGTGGAAAAGTTCCCTTTTTAACGGACCATCTGCCCAATAATGTCCAAGACTCACATGGGTTGTGTAACGAGTATAGAGAGGGTAAACTGACATATGGCCACTTCTAAAAAGTGATAAGGTTATGTGGGAAGGGAAGCCAGTTTCCTCTTTCTCCAAAAACAATGAATGTTACTTCCTTTCGTGTGAATAATTTATAGAGAACAAAATTATTTTCTTATATTAATTAATCTAATAAATCCCAATTCTCACAATAACATATACTCTGTTATATATGTTTAACAGAGAAATAATTTCATATATTTATTGTATTTACTCAATAGACTCTAAGGAAGAGTCTATGTCCATTGCCTGAAGGCCAGTGATATTTTTTAACTCTTTCCACCCTATAGGCAGTAAGAGGGTCTCTTATAGCAAGCCCATTATGGGTTCAGCCAGGCCCACAGGTGGTGAGGGATGGGTCCTGGCATATCCATCAGACCTTCCCTGAAAAATTCCTGGGGATTTTTTGACCAGTCCAGATTCGATCCCAGGTCCTCCAGAGCAATAGGTTGACCACTCAGCCATCCGGCCATCGAAAGGTCAATGATAGGTCTTTATAAAACAGATGTTAAGAAATAGTACAAAATTTTTATTAAAGAAAATGGAATTTTATGACATTAAAAATTATTTAAAGTGATGTTTCATCTTAAAGCCTCATCTGTCTTTTTTGCACTTGGATTTAT
This sequence comes from Centruroides vittatus, assembly GCF_030686945.1. Classification (NCBI taxonomy): domain Eukaryota; kingdom Metazoa; phylum Arthropoda; class Arachnida; order Scorpiones; family Buthidae; genus Centruroides; species Centruroides vittatus. The sequence continues at coordinate 3,214,546 of NW_027122710.1, read as the reverse complement.
TAAGAATTTTTTTTTTAACCTCTTTAAACTTGATTGCACATCTCCAAGCACTCTGCACCATTCAAAATATTTCTTATTAACATTGTTTTTCCTTAAAATTACAATAACCAGTCCCAACTAATTATTCTGTTTCTATTTACAAACAGTATTCTGGTTTGAAATATTCAGTAAAAAATCAGCAAAGACAAAGATAATGTTTAATTTTTAATTATGAATAAAATTTATTTATAATTAAAATTTATGGTGTTAGTCATAAATTATGTTCTAATTTATTAACTTAATTACTTATATTAGGGAAATATTCAGTTTATTTTAGAAACCATAATTTAATTCATGTTATTTTTAGTTTATTCAGTTTCTATTAATCTAAAATTATGTTAGAATTTTAATAATTATATATAATCTGTAAATGCTTTATTATGTGGTTAGATATAATCCTTATTGATGCGATTAGCATCACAAAGATAGTTAATATGTGAGAAACCTGGGGCACTGGCTGTTCCCTAAATGTCACTTACACAGCAACAGGTCGGTGAGAACTGCTCATGTTGTCTTTGGATGGCTGATATTAAAGTAAAGGCCAAAGATCTCAAGATCTTTGTCCTGTCAGGCTGACACCAGTTAGGATGAGTTTAGGATAATTTAAATTGTGTCCTAACTCGGAAACTAGAGGTCATTTAACATATAGTTACTTTCCTTCTGTCGAGGAGAGACTGTGTATGCACTGGATCATGCCGGATTATTTCTCATGTCAGGTGTTATCGGGACATGGTGATGTTTACAATAAATTATACTTTTTTAAATTAGTTACAACATTAAATTGTGAGTGTGGTGAGGTGGATTCCTTGGCCCATTTCTTGTTGGAGTGTCCATTGTTATCTCATATTAGAAATAATATAATTCTTAGTGATATAAATATCGATAGTGTTTAACGTTTGGTTGGGAATAAAGATACATTTACAAGTTTTTATACTGTGATAGTGAAGATGTTGCAGGAGAGAATTGATATACGTGTTACTAAATGATTTTTAGATATTCTACGTTTATCACTCTTTTATAGATTTTATAGATTTTGTTTTTAAATTATCAATTATTTATGGTGATTTTATCCTTTTTATACAATATTACATTTTAGTATAGCTGATTTAGAGATTTAATATTTGTTCATACAATTTTAACTGTCCAGTTAAATGATTTAGATTTTCGATTTAATTTTAGATTATACTTTATAGGATTATATATTAATTAGTATTAGGAATTAGCTGCTGGTAAGTCATTAAGACAGGAACAGCAGGTGTATAGAATGATGAGGGACGGCTGTGACCTAACTCACAATTCTTAACACAGTTTATGAATAGGAGGGCCCATTAAACGATTGAGTGGGGAGTGTGGTGGGTAAGTCAATAAGGTGGCATTAGCTCTATTAAGATAGGTAGACAGGTTTAAAACTCAACAAATAAAAGTTTAATAAAACTATAAATCTAGATATATATATTTGTAGTATATATAAATTATGTGATTAAATACGATTAACATATGATTACACATTGAGGTGGCTAGTTTAATTCTTATGCCGCATGGCTATTCTACCTTTTATGCCGCAAAAAGTGTGCCTAATTTCCTGAGAGAAAGTTTACATCTTTTTAATAAAATACCTTAATTCTTGTTGATCATTGATAAGATGTCATTCTATTGTCTTGACAAGGATTCATCGTTGAGGGAATGGCGAGTGCAGTGGTTCCCAACCTTTTTTGACCAGGGACCACTTTGATTTCATTGTTGTTAGCAGGGACCACAAGGTTTAAGAAAAATAAACTGTGCCAATCTAAAAATAAACTTTAATCAAAACTTTTAACATAAGTAATTGTTAAACTCAAGACTTTTGCTTTAACAGTACTATTATAATAGAAAACATAACATTTTTAATAAAAATTAAATTCAGTTTGTATTAATATGGGAATAATAATTTAAAATAAATAAAAGTTTTAAATCTTTTGCGGACCATATTTTAGCTCTTGCGGACCACTAGTTGGGAACTGCTGGGCGAGTGTCTTCTCCGGAGATGGGGTCATGTCCGTTTTATGGAGGTAGAAGCACATAGAGCTCCTAGCTCTTCTACTTCATTTAACACCTCATTATGACAAAACGCTCTGAACTGTTGATGTCTCATCCTTTTATGCATTTAGTCTGGGAAAGTGGTCATGTGATTGACAGTTAGAATGATGAATCTGCAAGTGTGAGGTGAAGGATTACCATAGCTGATGCAACAGTGTCACTTGCTTTCCTCTCCTTTCACAATCAGATGTTATCATTTGGCAACTGAGTGTTAAAATTCTCATCCATTTGTTGATAGAGAACATCATTGGATTATCTGGTGTGATGTTTTTCCTAACTATGGTGACAGATATTATATAAAAATTTGCTTAAAAAATGGATTTTAATATCCTTAAAATCATGGATCTCACAATATTCTAAATCACATGTAATTTAGCTATTCATTTTTTAAATAATTGTATATATAAATATTAAAGCATCTATATTTTATTATTGAATGATAAACTAATTAAAAAGTTTTCATCATTGCTATGATTTATAATTTAAAACTTAATGTTACAAAATATATTTTCAGCTCAACCAGAAACATCACAAGAGTCATTAAGATCCAATTCTTTATTACAAGGATCACCATTATTTGCTTTGAAACAGGATAAAGAAAAGAATAAAGGCATTAAAAAAATTTTAGGAAAGTAAGTATTAATTCAATTATAAAAAAAAAATGCAGGATCTTTCAGTAAAGAATGCTACCATTTTAAATTATTGTATTATATATGTAAATTATTATCTGATATTGTAATTGAGAAAATTGTAATGTATGTTGGAAAACTGTCCAAGTTTCACATTTGTCCATTATAATTTCTCAATGTATGCACTTTGTATCATGCAATACATATCCAACTGATATGTTGTCCGCATTATATTTTATTTGTTTAGTATAAAAAGATAATCATTTTAAAGAATTTGTATTGTAAATCTTTTTGTATCAATGATGAGAATAATTAATCTAATAATCAATGTTCATTTTATTATTATTAAAAAAGAAAAACTTTTTATTTGAAGTATAATTTGGAAAGAAAAATATACAGGAATTAATTATAGGTATCAATTATATTCAGATGAATATTTTTAACAATAAAATAATTGCTGTTAACACTACACATCATTTTTGAAATGTTTATTGAGGCAGAGCATTAGCAAAGATTCTTCTATATGATTTAAAGAATTGAGAGTATTCACAAAATTTGATCAGTTAGGTTTGATTAAACTTTGTCAATTTACATAATATTAAATGAGGAAATCAAAAATGTAATAAAAATCATGGGTCTGTGATTTTGTTTTTAAGATACAGTTGGGCAAAGCAACAATGTCCTAGGTCACTAGACAAGTGCATTTAATATTTTCTTAATTTTTTTTTTTTTTTATATTCAATTCAATAATATAGTAAGTGGGTAATATTGTTTCAGGGGTCCCTGAAAACAATATTATTGACTTGCTAATGCTTTGACTCAATTTTTAATTTGTACAGAAAATGAACTATATCTAGTTACATAAATATTTGAAGTGTAAAATAAATCTGGTTTAGGTTTTCCCCTCTGTACAAAGGATTTAAAGATTGTTAAAGGGCATAAATAACACCTTATTCTTGCCAAGAAACATATTTATTGCATTAACAAATGTTTCAGCCTGATTTACAGGCTGAAAACATTTGTTTATGGGATTTATTTATTTATTTGTTTATTTGTTTATGGGATTTATTTATTTATTTGTTTATGTGTTTGGTGATTTGCTGAGTACTTTATGATAGATTGTTAAAGTGTATATAATTTACGTTACAATAAAAATATATTAATGGAAAAACAATAGTTTATCTCACTGTTAATATTGATTATTGGTTAGATTGTGTTAATTGCTTTATATGTATACATATTTTTTGAAAATTGATCTTATTGATTTTCTTACATTAGATTAAAACGCACAGGATCACAGAGTTTAGATGTTCAAGAAGGAGAACTGAAAAGAGGCGGAATAAGAGCTACCGCGGGGCCTCGTCTCGGATGGTCTGCCGATTCGAGAAATTCCGGAAATATAACGTAAATTTTTTAATTAAACAAATTAAAGTTAAAAATTTTTTATTGCTAAATTTTCATTCTAAGTGTTTTTCAACAAGATATATAGAAACAATTAGATTGCTTTTATATACCTAATATAATCAATTTAATTGTTATAAATACTTTATTCTTAATTAATTAATAAAATTATTTTAGTTTGAAGTTTTAAAACTGTTTCTTGTTGATTCATTTTTTGAAATTGTTTTTTCAGAAATGATACACCATTTTCACAATGGGATGCTCAAATGTTATCTGAGTGGTTACACAGATTAGGTTTAAACATGTATGTCACTGAGTGTAAAAGGTGGATTAAAAGTGGAGATCAGTTACTTAAAGCTACCTCAAATGAATTAGAAAAAGTATGAATAACTTTTAATATGATATTTAAAATTTTTTTTCATATGGTGATTAACTTTAAAATTAAAGGCCAAATGAATAAATGTTAACTGCTTTTTCGATATACTTGGTCTTTAATTTTAATATGGTTATTTTTTGTTGTTATGTATAATTTTAATGAATCTGTTTTATTGTACAGTAGCACTTAATACTCTGTATATTAATAGTAATTATCAGTACAGGTATACCTCGGGTTATGTCGTTTCAAGTTAAGTCATTCTTGATTATACATTGTTTGTCAAAAAAAAAATAAATGAAAAAGTAAAAATCAAGTTTAAATCATTTTATTTGACTTTACGTCTGTTTGCCACAAATATTGAAGTTGCAATATCACTAGAAAAGCATTAGAAGCACATAAAATCATGTTACTATACAATAAATAAATAAGAATAAAAGTATATAAAATCATATTATTCGAAAACGTTTGCGATTTACTGAGAGAAGAAGCACATTGGTCAAAGGCATTTCAGTTGTTTATTTTAATATAAAATCATATTAAAATATGTGCATTTACAGTAAATGTTAATACTGTACATCATAAATATGAAAACATCTGTGACTCTGTGTTGTTGTCATCTTATTTAGCGTTTTTTATTGGTAAATTTAACATAAATTAGTTTATTTTCTACTATTGCAAAATAATTTTAATAACTATGTTTGTTATTTAACCTTACAAAATCATTTTATTTTATAATGTCTTAGAGCAGAGGTGTCCAAACTACGGCCTGCAGGCCAGACCCAGCCCGGCAGGTAATTTTATCTGGCCCGCGAAGGCTTTTGAAAAATACTGATTTTTTTGCACGAACTAATTTGATTTTCAAAAACATATATCGAAAATTGAAAAAAAAATGCAAAAATCATATTTGATAAAAAAAGGATTTAAAATGCAAAAGAGTTTCCAAATTTAAAGCAATGTGCGTGTAAATTTATTTCTATGTTTGGGACTATCTATATGTGAGAACAAACTTTTTCCAGGGTGAAGTATCTGAAATCAAAGTACAGGGCAAATTTATCGGACGATCATTTGCAATCATTGCTTATAATTGGTGTTTCAGATTTTAATCCCAACTTTAAAGAAATTCTTCAGCAAAAAATACAGTTCCATCATTTCCATTAAAAGTTGCATGAGGCAAAAAGTTTGGACACCCCTGTCTTAGAGCAAACCACATTAACAAATAATGAGTTTGCGATGTACTGTAAACATTGCCAAATTGTAAACATGTACATTAAAATTTGCCGGGACGAATTCACATTTAAGAAAAAATAATTTACAAGACTATACATTTACACGAGTCTTTATCCTTCCAGTCCCTTCACACGCTTTTCAGAGGCAATAACAAATCTACGGCAGAACTGACCTTTTATTGGAGGCTACTGTCCGCCATCCAATGTAAAACAGTTATAGAGTCCTCTAGCGGTAGCATACATATTCTTAAAAAATAATTATTATATTAAAATTTGCCAGGACGAATTATTATTTTTTAAGAATATGTATGCTACCGCTAGAGGACTCTATAACTGTTTTACATTGGATGGCGGACAGTAGCCTCCAATAAAAGGTCAGTTCTGCCGTAGATTTGTTATTGCCTCTGAAAAGCGTGTGAAGGGACTGGAAGGATAAAGACTCGTGTAAATGTATAGTCTTGTAAGAAATTATTTTTTCTTAAATGTAAACATGCACATTTACAAGTATGTACGTACTGTACATGTATTTGTAAATTTAGATAAATTTTAGTTTTAATATAGTACAGAAAAAAGTAATTTGTTTGTAAGCTTAAAATAGATTCTTATTAACCATATATAATTAAAAATGCATTAATAAATAAAATACAGAACTGGGAATGGTTATTTGTGGTTTAGCCTAGTGACAAGTAAATTTGGAGACAAGTAAATTTGACTTAAGTCGTTTTTTGATTTAAGTTGCCTCTCCTGGAACCAATTACTGATGTAAGGTGAGGTATATCTGTATAGGCCATATAATAAACCAAACAATTAATTGGGCTATTTTTTGCTACTATTAATAATTATATATTAAAGAATTTGGTATTAGAGGAAGACATTAGATGCCATCTCTTATTGAAATTAATAATTATAATAATTTAACATTTATTAAATAATTTTAAAGTAGTCTGGAAGAAAGGAACTGGCTTGGAGTGAGATTCAAAACCACAACTCCTGCTTATTGTGCGGTTGCATTGCCAGTTATGCTACCCAGACCTCCAAGCGATTCTTTGCTTCCAGACACATTTAATCCTTGATATAACCATTCACGGTTATGCATAGAAGTTGTCTCCAGTCGGCACTGTGAGTAACCATGGATGTTTATATATTTAATTCTTGATATAACCATGGATGGTTATATCAAGAATTAAATATGTCTGGAAATGAAGAATCACTCAGAGGTCTAGGTGGTGTAACTGGCAACACGACTGCACAGTAAGTGGCAGTTGTGGGTTCGAATCCTGTTCTGAACTGATTCTTTTCTTCATTTACCTGAATACCAAATTACTTAATATCTAATTATTAAAAGTAGCAAAAAATATCCTGTTTAATTATATCAATCATTTGGTTTATTATTAATACATTGGGCTTAGTGTTATTTATACAGGCCATATGTTGTTATTTCTGGATACTAGGAATGAAACTGATATGTTATTGGATTGTCCAATAAAATTCATTTTGAATTTTTGGGCTGCTAAATATGACAAGTTGTTTAATAATAAAACTTTAATTAAAAATACCTTTTGATAAAATTCAGATGATTTATAATTTCCCAGTCAAACTTCATTAATTTTGCCTGAATTTTCATTGTGATATGTAGATATAATTTTTCTCCAATATAAAATGCATGTCTATTGCCACTCACAAATTCTTAGAATATCACATTAATCAGCTATAAGAGTTACATTGGATCAAAGCATAAAATAAAAAAATGCCTTTTGTGACCCTCCCAAACAAATAACATTTCCTTTTGATAATGTTGAAGATGACTTCATGTACTGTGCTCATGAGCATTTTTGCTAGATACACTGCCACAACACCATGAAGGAATGCTCAAAAATAGACGGCATTACACACACAGATACGCAAATAAGTACTGAACAGATGACTTAACGTTCACATACAGACCACAGTTCATCTTCATTTTTCAGGGATGGAAGAGTATTCGTCCAATGTCCCACAGATTCTTGATTGGTGAGAGATTGGGGATTAAACTGGCCAAGGAAGCTCTCAGAAAGCATTTAGGCTGATCTGAGCTGTATATGATATGCATTATCTTTATGGAAAGGTGTATTTGGGATGTTCTGCAGCTATGCTAGTACCATGGGTTGCAGCACCTCTTCAACATATAAACCATCAATGTGCCTGTAATACTAGAGGTAAGTGGCTATTGATGCTGATATCACCCCAAACCAAGACTCCATGTTAATGGGCTGTGTGGTACTCAAAAATGGTAGAAGGGTGTGTCTAATGGCCATGTCATCTGACTCTCACATGACAATCATCATTGTGAGACAGAATTGCAATTCATTGCTGAACACCCACTGTTTCATTTGGTGCTGCATCCTACACAGCTCTGGTGCAGCACCATTTCAAATAGGATGACAATGGCTCACTGTTAAAGATGGATGTTGCAATAGACGACTGGACAGCAAACCTGCTGTAGCCAGTTTGTGTGATACCGTCTGTGTCAATATCTGAGCATCCAAAGATTCTGTACAACCTGCAAAATGTTGCCAGTTGTGGACTGTGAATCTGCTACCACACACTTTGATGTCAAATGTGATGATTCGTGTGCTTGGATGTCCAGTTCCTGCTCCAGTCCCCTATGATACTTCCTGTTTTCCTCTTGGGATCACCTGTCTCCAAATGATCCAATGTTTGTGGCATCTTGTTGCATTTCTTTCATAATGTGGTGCAAGGACCAACTGACTGTATGAAGGCCTACAATGAAATCTTTCATGAACTCATCTATTTAACAAAATTGTGTACAATGATGTCTTAAAGACATAGTACCCCTTGTTCCTTTGCCAAACATGGTGACAGCAGAACAACTCACTTCTCATGGCCATGAAGTGACATTTCATTTCAGCTTTTAGCTTCCCAGGCTGGTTGGCCATTTATATCCCATACACCTTCCATATAATTGGCCTGAAAATATATTGTTTGCATAACTTGCACATTTGCACCCATTCTTCAATATGCATGGCACTGTATTCACATCTTTACGGTTTGGCATTTTCTCTGTCAGGCAGGATATTATTACAGATGAAATTGGATTATCTCTGTTGTCAAGTAGTGTAAAAAAGTTTTCATTTTTCATGCACCAAACAATGAAGTGAAAAATGGCACAGGTTTAATAAATTTCACTCGGATAGTAATTGTGATAACTATGTATCACATTTGTTTATGGGTCTTATAACTTTCAAGTGATCCTTAGCTTGCATCTTATATTTGATGTTAATGCAATATCTGAAATTGTTAAATGTTTATCGTTTTTCAATTACATCAGGATTTTCTTAAATGTCTTGCTTATGGTTATAGTTTATTGTTTGTCAGAATTGTATTGACAAACTTTTGCAAATGTTTTTGTTCTATTGATTACATTCTCTTCTCAGACTTCTTTATATTACACATCCCAAATGCAGTTTTAGTTTGAAAGTGTATATTATATGCAGTAAATTTCTCGAAAATTGATCTATTATAATTGTCATTAAATTTAAAATTGACTATTTATCTGAAAATTGTTTACATTTTTTAAATTTTATTAACTGTGAAAATCTTATTGACATAACAAAAGTAATAACATTCTATGAGAATGGGAAAAATAACACGCATTCATAGATACATATATTTGTAATTTTTATCCTTAGAAAAAATTTGTTTTGAGTGTTTACAATAGCAAGATACTACTTAACAAGTAATTACATATTGTGACATTGTCACTATAGCAGGCTGCAATTTTCAACTACATTTTAATTTAAAAATAAGTTTCCCATATCTGGTCTTGATTATTATCTATCTAACTTTATTCTCTAGATTAATGAATAATGTATAGATGGATGGCAATCTATAGGTCGGCAATTTGAAAATTATAGCCCAATAAATATTTTGTTTATAATATACTTTAATTTTCTTCTTTAAAAATATGATTTTAAAATGAAATACTTTTTATTAAATCATAATATCTATTTAGAATGTAAGAAAATGTTTATTTTATTGTTTTTAAGAAATAATAATTTTTTTCAGGAATTAGGAATAAAAAACGTACTACATAGGAAGAAATTACAATTAGCTATTCAGTCAATGAATGGAGGAGATAAAAATGTCACGTTAGAAGCAGCTGGAAAGTTGGATAATTCATGGGTAGTAAGATGGCTGGATGATATCGGTCTACCTCAGTATAAAGAAAGTTTTTGTGAAAGTCGTGTCGACGGTCGTATGCTACACTTTTTGACTGTGGTATGTTAAAATTTGTGTAATTTTGTAAGTTTAAAAAGTATATATATTTTGTTATAATGAAATTTTTAAAAATTAAAATCAATCATGGAAAATTATTAAATAATAATAACTTACAATAAATAGTTTCTACTATATATACAATAGTAATTAATTTGGGATTTGGCCTATACTGATAACAATAATTAACATTGTGTTATAAAGTCGGACTAATTTGAACATTTTCAAAATTCAAAGTACTATATCTTTGTTGATACTGTGTTGATGTTTTTGGTGTCACATGGGCAGTTGTGATGTGTACTATAAATGCATGCAGGCAGTGATACTAATAACTGTAATTGAGGATTGATTGTAAAAATAGGATTGATCACCATTTTGCTTCTGTTCTTGGCTTGATGAAACAAAATTGTAGGACTTTTAAAAGGTAGGGTTTGATAAAATAAGTTCCAAATTACATTATTCACTTCTGCATGTAATACAGTGACATTTTTTGGCAAAATGGTTCTGAAAAAAACTTTCTGAATGAAAATGATAATTTCTATATAACGAATTGCACTTTACATGTTTCGTTGGGTTTCACAGTATTATGTTTCCAATGAAATGTGCAAACCTTTTTTCTGAGGAGTGGGATGACAACCCAGTCATCAGTATTAGCTTGATCTGTTTCTTCTGACATATACAGTACTGGTACTTCTTTTCCACCAGCTTCTGGGTCTTCATCAGAAGCGTCAGTTGTGAGCTTACATTTTTTATTCATGATACTAATGGAATCAGCATCACTCTTTAAGGTTCCTATGAACTTTGGTTTTTACCACCTGTGTTGGTATTTATACTGGTATTATCATTCATCAGATTGCTTTGTGACACTTTGTCCTGATTCCATGCTGTTCATATTCCACCAATTCCTCCTGACACCCTCTCCATGCCATTCCTCCCTGAATATTTCCAACACAGAAACCACTGAGATTGAGTCTGGTCTTGCACTTGCAAATACATGCATATGTTGCACCTATTGTTATGTTAATCAATTACATTTGCATATTTTTAAATAAATCAGTAGGCTCACTTACTGAATTAAACTGTATATTTTCAGCATGTGAACAATGTTGGCAATTTTGATCTTTCATTAGCAGGAAGTGGCTTTAGTATTCTGTCACCACTTCATCTGAAATGCTTATTTGTGTAGTTCATAGAGCAAAGTTTACTATTAATTTAGAAACATTTAAATAGAAATAGCATTTCAAAACAAGTGTGTCGCATTGATCAATGTAGCCCTGTTGATCAAAATAATCCCACTGCAGTAATAACATTAAGTGAGGCAAGTAAATAAGACTTCAATTAGTGAATAAAATCAGAACTTTCTCTAACATTAAAAGGACATATTAAAGCAATTTATAAATGTTTAAGTTGTACAGTTTCTAAATATAGTTTTTGAATCACCCTTTATGTGGGCATCTGCTATAAAATGTTTTGCAGATTTAATTATTTAATTTTTTGAGTATTTTCTCTCTCAAGTAGATTACAGAATACAGTATTGCATCAAATCATCATATGGTCCATGGTGTAAGGTTACATATCTCAAATTCTTTTACAGTTATAATTTGTGAAATTTTTTACTTGATCTCAGGGAAGGGTGAATGTCTTGTTTGGTTCCTCTGCAGACAATCATAGCCCTATATATAATTTTTTTAACCATATAATCTGTTAGTTTTTAGAAAAGTTAATTCAAAAAATGACTTCAGTGTTGAAATAAGCTATACAATTGATAAGATTAAGTTCATAATTTTTTTAATAAAAGATTATTTAATATACTCGATTATTTAATATACTAGATTATCACATTTTACTCATTTATTATATTTTTAGGAGGATCTTTTTAACTTAAAAGTAACAAATCAATTACACCATATCAGTATAAGAAGAAGTATTCAAGTTTTAAGAGCACATAATTTTGATCCTTATGCATTAAAAAGAAGATCTCTACCTGAAGAGGTAATATTTTTAGTAACAGCTAAAATTTTATTTATAATCATGTATTTATTTGATTATTTATGCTTTTATTGTAGACAAAACAATATAGTCCTGAGGAAGTAGTCTTTGGACCAATCACAGGGTAATGGAGTGGTTAAGAACAGTTGACTTATCTGAATATGCTCCAAATTTGAGAGGAAGTGGAGTTCATGGTGCATTATTGGTAAATATTAAGTTTTATAAAATACTTTTGACTCAAAAAGTTTGCTGGTAAGACATTTTTAAATATAGAGATGAAATAAGATAATATGAGGAATTTAACTGTTTTATAAGATTCTAGAAAGTGGAATAAACATAAAATAGTACTAAATTGTTGTAATTACATTTGAAGTAAATAAAACTGTCTTTCAGTCTTAAAATTTTAATGCTGAAAAACAGTTTTATTTATTTCATATAGAATTATTTGCATGAAGAATATATTTTATTTAATGTAATTACATTGAAAATTAAAAATAGAATACAGTGGTGTCTTGACTTATGAGTTTAATTCGTTTCATGTTGGAACTCAAACTGAAATTACTTGTATGTCAAATCAATTTTTCCCATTGAAATGAATTGAAAAGCCATTAATCTGTTCTGATCCCCTCAAAACACTGCAATTCAATTTTTTTGTTAAATGTTTTTAAATAAGAAAAATTTAATTATAAATAACAAATATTGTATAAAAACAATAGAATGTACTGTAATAAACTGATTTTGCAGGTGTTGTGGCATTTGCTGCATAGATAAAGAAAGAAAAGATGGAAAATTTGAGAAATGAGAGATGGTGATGCTGCACAAAACATGGAAGTGACTAATGCCTACGTCACTTGATCACATTTTTCTATAAGCTAGCTGTCAGACATTGGAAGAGTAACAAAATTATGGCAATTTTCGATGTTTTGTCCTTCTTAATCTATGGTTTGCTGAGCCAACTAGTGGGATATCTAAAGCTAGCTCATAATCCAAATTTTATCTCTCAACTCAAAGCAAAAAATTGGCCAAGAGATAGCTCATATTTCAAAAAACTCATAAGTTGGGACACTCATAAGTGAAGGTATCACTGTTTATAAGGAATATATGCAAAGTTCCCTTACTTGGATATTTGACACAACAAGAAATGCACACAGACCTGACTATTACTAAAATGATAGCGTTTTAAAAAGTGTCATTTTTTTATAATTTAGTTTATTAATTCTTACAATATAGATATATTAGTAATGCAATACAGTAAACTAAGGAAAAACTGAATGGGTACTAAATAAATATAAGTTATACACAATATACCAGGTTGTTCAATAAGTTTTGTTGTTCGATAAGAAAAACATGATTTTATGGTTTGAAATACATTTTATTATTCAATATAATCTCCCTGAACTTGAATACACTTGTTTCAGTGATCTTCTAATTTATGGATTCCATCCCTGAAGTGAGAATCCGGAAAACTGTTGAAATCCGCTTCCACAGCTGCTATTACCTCTTCATTTGATGAAAATCGTTTCCCACGCATGAATTTTTTGAGATGTGAGAACAGCCAGAAGTCAGAGGGGGCTAAATCTGGCAAATAGGGTGGATGTTTCAAGAATTTGTACTTTAATTCACTGATTTTTTGCAATGGTTTTTTGAGCTGTGTGAGAGGGTGTGTTGTCTATATGAAAAATGATTTTTTTTTTTTTTCCTTCTGTAAACAAGAACTTTTCTCGTGAAATTTTACATCCAGCTGGTCCAAAAAGGTACAATACTATTCTGAGTTTATTGTTTTACTAGTGTGGAGGTAATCCATGAACAAAATTCCTTTTGTATCTCAAAAAACTGATGGTTACACCTTCTTGGCCGATTTCTGGACCCTAAGCTTCGGAGCAGAAGTACCGGGTTCACACCACTCCTTAGCCACTTGTTTTGATTCAAGATCATGGTGGTAGACCCAAGTTTCATCCATAGTGATGAAACAATGCACAAAATTCTTTTTATCCTTTCTAAAACATTCCAAATGTTGCTGAGAAAGTCACATTTGAATGTGTTTTTGTTCCATTGTTAGTGAATGTGGCACCCATTGTGCACACAGCTTTCTGTAACCCAAAATTTCAGCCAAAATATTGCTCACACTGCCTAATGAGATCCCTAGGGCTTCTATTAAATCTCTCTCAGTTAATTGACAATCTTCCAAAACCATATGCTATATTTGTGCTACAATTTGTGGTGTTGATGCACTTTTTGGACATCCTTCACATGGATCATCTTGAAGACTTTTACAATCACGTTTAAATTCAGCAACCCATCTTTCTACTGTTCTAATTGAAGGTGAAGAATCCTTATACACTTTTAACAATCACTCATGAATTTGTTTTGGTGCTACACCTTCCAAAAATGAGAATTTTATCACTGCATGATATTCAATTTTTTCCATTGTAAAAAAAAATACAATGAAAAAAATTGCTGTAAATATACAAATCAGTTGACATATCTACATGAAACTTCACATGTGTTCATAAAAAAGTAGTACCATTTTTAGAGAAATAAAGTGACGAACCTAATAGCACCATCTCTTATTGAATGACAAAACTTGTTAAACAACCTAGTACTGTTAATTTTTTAATTGTTCCTAAATGGGAGGGGTTATAAACAACTCTACAAGCACAGTCTCAGTAATAGTGATAAATTCCTAGTAATTTATTAGGAATTTTAATGTACTTTCAACAATTTTGGTTTGTTAGAACAACTAATCAAATTGTATTTTGATTAAGTTACTATAATTTCATGCAAATAATCTGCAAAATTTATTATAATAAAAATAAAATATTTGTATCGTCTATATACATCACTATTTCATCTCTGAAGTAGTAGTTGAGAAACTTGACACTTGTGAAATTTACACAATTTAGAAGCTGTTATATCAAATATAATGTTTCCCCAATTCTATTGTTTCTATTACTAGTTTACATGAAATGGTAAAATATAAGCTATTTGAGACCAAATTTTATAAACTACACAAGTGTCAAAAATAAAAAAGGCTGTTGAACTGCAACATAATTATTTATTGTTTTATTTCATTTCTATTTTATAGTAATAAGAGAATATACTAAAATAAATTGAAAAATTAATGTTAATTTTTCTATGTCAATAATATCCATAGAGATGTTCTAGAGTTGATTAGTTAATTCTTATTTACAGTATAGCATAAAATTGACAAAAAGCTTTTAAATAGTTTTCTAAAGTTATATAGAGAGGGACAAATTACCAGAAACTATTGCTTTCAAGATATAGGTTCAAGTAGGATAATAATATCAATTAATTAAGTGTGTAATAATATTAATTAAAGTGTGGATTGATGGACAGAAAATAGAGAGTAGTGAAATATATACAGTACATGCACCATTGGTAGTTTTAGAAGAAATTGCAATGATAAATATGTGTACGGCATACAAAAGATTTTTGCATTTTCTGAAGATGCCATTGGTAAGTTCAGACAAAGGAAAACCAATTATGAAATCTCCAAATAGCAAGTTAAAATAAAATCCCCACATCATCAGATAATTTGCATCCATTTTCAAATTGACTTTTAAACACAGAAAAAGTACCATAATTTAATGTAGATAATCCGTAATGCTATGTATAATCTTATCGTAAACATACACTATGATAATGTAGTTCAGTAAATCTGATATCCGACAATAAAAATTATTCTTAATAGGACATTAAAATAAACACTCGAAAGTGTTCAAATTCAATATGAAATATTTACTTTCTGATATTTAATTAATTATTTATATTTAGGTATATGAACCACGCTTTACTGATGACCTTCTAGCAACTTTGCTCAACATTCCAACATCTAAAACTTTATTACGTAGACATTTAAGTACACAATTTAAACAATTAATTGGTTTAGAATTAATGCATCAAAAGAGAGATTATGAATCCAACCCAAATTACACACCACTTATTCCAAGTACAAAAGTAAAGGTAAGTGTATATGCTTATATCTGTATAATGATTAAGAAATTTGTGAAAAGTTATAAGATAAAAACTAAATTATTTAAAAATATAGGTCTAAGTAGAACTTTTCTCATAATTCTCGCATTCATTTATGGAAAAGTTAGAATCTTGATGTTGTGAACTTAATGTAACAAAGAGAACAATATTAAAAGCACTCTCACCTACTGTATTTAAGGCTTAATCAAATAAAAATCAAATAAATAAAATATCTGTACACTAAGATATTTCATTACAAGTTGATCACCTTAAAAGGAAAAGGAAATGATAATCAACTTAGTTTACAAGAAACCAACTTTAATCCCTTTACACACACACAATAAGTCCAAGAATCCATTCATAGAATCTTTCTGCTTTCTATCAAAATGGGTAATGCAGAAAAGAAATTAATCATAATTAGAGAAATGACAAGGACATTCAGTTTCTCCCAAAGATCAATATTTTGTGCTAGTTAAGCCTGCAACAGGATTAAAATTCCTACCATTTATTTCTCATACTGTTTACAAAGAAAGTTTGACAAAAATAATTCTGAAGGATTATAAATGTATTTGTAATGCAAACACATTTATACATTTATGCTTAAATTGTCAACTAGGTCTTAATTTATTACTAGGACTTATTATACTGTATCACTGGTTCTGCAAGTTAAATAATCAAATCAGAAAAAACAGTTTTATTTATCACCTGAAAACATACACGATATCTTTGTGTTTCGGACTTTTTGGCCCTCATCAGCAGGTTTCCGACCGACATTCTCTAAAAAATCAATTATAAAATTGTTACAAATTTATATAAAACATAAAATATAAAATTCCCAACAATAAAATAAACAATGTAAAACTTACAATATCATGGTTTATAAATACATCCTTGAATCCAACAATATTTAAGACAATAAATAATACATATCCAATCCTATTCCTGCATTTAAAACAATAAAATCAATTAAATTGATAAAATTGGATTAAACCCTTTTTTTAAAAAAAAAAAACTTACATCATTTATTGTACACTTTCAATTAAGCATTGTCTAATCCCGAGTTGATCTTTCCTTTTATCCTTCCATCCTCTGTCGAGGATTCCATTCCATGATTGGTGTATTTTCCTTCCTGTATTGTTATTCATTCTTTCTTTCTGTCTAACTATGTGGATGTGTTCATACATATGCTGTTTAAATTTATTTCTTTCGTTTTTCTTTATTTTTATAATGTTTAAATCTATCTCACATCCTGTTGTATTACAATGTTCAGCTACCACTGAATTTGCATAATTTCCTTTGATTGCCCTAATATGTTCTTTTATTCTTATTTTTAATTTTCTTTTCATTTCACCAATAAATGTTTTCTTTTGTTGACAACCGCAACTGAATGAATACACCCTTTTTCTTCCATTATTTCGTATATTTCATCATTTCTATAACAAGTGTGTCAGTCAGAAACCTGCTGATGAGGGGCCAAAAGGTCTGAAACACAAAGATATTGTGTATGTGTTCAGGTGGTAGATAAAACTGTTTTTTCTGATTTGATTATTTAACTTGCAGAATCAGTTATCTAGTATAATAAGTTCTAGTTGACAATTTAAGCATAAATACATAAGTTAAGGACACAAAGGCATAAAAGTTGAACATTTGTACATTATTTTTTTGTTTATAGAATAGCATTGTAGCATATCTAAATGATTTTTATTTATAAGCCTATTAAGATATTTCAAATTCAAAATTTAACATAGAGCAAACTGTGTTATAGGAGTATTCACCATATAGCACATTATTTTTGATCTTGAGTATGGAAAAACTTTGCTATTATGTTAATGTAATTTTTCAATTTTTTTTTTTTTTTTTTTTTTTTTTTGTGAAATTCTGCTATTGATTTGCTAAATGTTAAACAAGAAAAAAATTGAGATTCCTGTGTAATTGAATTTAATATTTAATGGTTTCATAAAAGTTGTGATCTTTTATTTAATTGTTTATTAATTTTCTGGATTTGTATCACTATTTGTTTTCTTAAGACACATACTGGAATAATTTCTTTGTTAGAAATAAAATTCCAGTCTTAAATTATGCCTAGTGAAAGTAAAAAATCATGCTCAAGAGAGAAAATTTGTATCTGATTCTGGAAAAATAGTGAATTGTCTTAAAAAGGAGAGGGAGAAGACATCAAAATTTGTTAAAAATGAAAAGCAACACAATTCAGATCAAAGAAAAATGAATAGAAAATTAGAATTATCGTTACTTCAGGATCTTCTAATTTGCAAATTTGGCAGACTTTTGTTAGCCTTTGAAATGTAATCCTCCTTTTCATATTGGTATTTAATTCTATGTAACTTGGTTTTATGCCACACAAGAAATTATAGGAATCTAACTACCATGTTATATTGGGTTGCCTGTGTAATTTAGGATTGGGTTTAATTGAATAAATTTGCACTGATATCAGAAGTACTTAAGAGTCAGTAATGATGTAACATTGAATTCCACACAATTCAATGTTAAAATACTTATGTATCATGCAACTATGTAAACCATTATAAAAATTTATCATGAAATTATGTCAATATAATTATCAAGTCTTATATAATTTAAGTGTTACTTGTTTTTATTGACAGAGGCAAATGATGCTAGGATAATGTTTTATCTTTCCATCTAGTCATTGTGCATTCTGACACACAATGATAATCTTTCAAAACTTTTTGTCCATTCTAAATATTTAAAGCATGGTTTATTTATCTTGCCCCTGCTTGTGCTAATTAGAATTTTTGCCACCAGAGGTGCTGATTTGATTGGAACCTTGAATAGGAAACATTCTTAGTTTTTTAAGATGTAGAATTAATTAAAAGAGCTAAACAGATGAGGTCAAATGAGAGGAAACTTCTCTGCTGGTGGTAACTTAAAAAAGATTTTCATCTAGAATAGCTGAAAAAACTGACATCAAAAGATCATTCATTAGACTCATGGAATTGATTCTATTGCAGCCAGAAGAAAAAAGACAAAGTAGTTTGAGCTTTAGTATTTAATAAAACGTTTTAAAATAATACATTAAAAACTGAATGAATGTACAGTGAGGAAAATCTACAGCCATTTAAATGTATTTTAATGTAAATACCATTGGCCAAGATTTATTTTTAATAAATTTATTTTGTTCTTTGTTGATTCTTTGATCAGAAGATGGAACAGAAAAATTTTGAAAATACCTACCTTTAATAAAATTCTGACTTTTTCATGTTTTTGAATAATAATAAAATTGCATATTTTTATATATTTAATAATAATAAAAATTATTCAATTAAAAAGAAACTTGTGATATTCATAAAAATAAGTGTGAACTGTTTTGGTTATTTATACAAATGTGATTTGATAGGCAATTCGTAGAGGCCAGTTTTCCCTAATGAGAAAAAAAGGGAAAAATGAGATTGCATTTGAAGACTATGTGTGTCCATTGGATTTATCTGGAAACAACATGCAAAACTCTGAAGGCGAATCTGAAAAACAAGCAGGCCAATCATACACTAGTGAATTTTTAGGAGAAAATAAACAGGTATTATTTTATTAATTTATTTATTGTACAATTATCTGAAACATTAATGGGTCACCTTTAAGTTCTCAAGACAAATTTTTCTCATCACTTGAAAATTTATTAACATAATGAATGTTATTTAATGTTTAATATAAGTTTATCTGAGAATGTAAAAATAACATATCATCATTTTGATTCTTCTTATATTGGATTTTAATTTTTAAAAATGAAGTATATGTTAATAAACAGTAATTAAATAAAATTAAAGCAATGATTTGATTAATTTTCTTGGCACAAAAGTTAAAATTGTGTGTGGCACCATCTGTTATGAGATTTTATTTTAAAAAACTTTTTATATTATTAATTATTATAAAATGGCAAAGAGCTTAATTTTGAGGGTACAGATGAATTTTACAAAAACTATAAATACTAATAATGAGTAAAATCTTAATAAGGTCCAATCGAATTCGTAATATGACACACAACCCATCTATCTCTCCACCCACTCAACCTTTAACCACCTAAATTTAATAGCATAATACACAAAACTTCCTGCAAAATTTCAGGAATTATTAAGCTTCAAAATGGATGAAAAGAATTTTGCCAAATATGCTAACATCCATACACATAAAGATGTTGAGGGTTTTTTTTTTTTTTGCATTTCTTGATGTTTCAAGGTCTCCTAAGACCATAAATGTAGAAATTATGGGGGAATTAGTTTTTGATCAGTTGCCATACTTTTCCTCTATTACATATAACAGCCAAGAAAGTAAAAACTTATTAGTAATATTGATTGAATATGACAAATTTTTGTAGCTTTAAAAGTCAATAGACTAACCCAATAAGGTATTTATATTGGTCATTCATTGGACTGTTTATTAACTTTCAAGTTATTAAATGTTTCTGATATCATTGAAACATAAAATTTTAAAAAAATCAATTAAATCAACTACTTATCTACCTTTATTCTCACATCTCTGTATTTATCTGTTATAAAACTATTTAAAATAAATTATTATTAATTTTTACTCTTACAATTATTTTCTTCAGTTGTATAATTTTTAAAATTTAATGCTATTTTATCTGCAATGATTACATTTATTCGAATATAAGATGTCACGCAATTGAAAACTTACTTTAATTTCTAAATGCTCACAATTTATGCCAACAGAATCAATTCTGTTGACATAAATTGGTTCAGTATTTATTGCACAATAAAGTAAGTTACTTATCACCATTTTCCATGGTATCAACGTTGAAAAACTCCTCTACTTTCTGTGTTAGTTTCTCCTGAATTGAAACCGGATTTGATGCTCATGTCCTCCCACATTCAGTCATTCTCATTGTTACTTGAAGCACAAAAATGCAACATTTCTTGAAAGAGTGCTACATGACAACTTTTGCAGTTTTCATCCAAATAATTGTGATGTTAGTATAAAAGACTAAAGAGATTGAGCTAAGTCAGCTTCAAATATTACTATTATTGATATTTGTTTAATAAAATTATTAAAATGATGATATGGAATTACTCAGAGAAAGAAGGTGCATGGTACTAGAAGTTACTAATTATGATGCATTACATCAAATCTAAGTCACACTCTGATTTCAGAGATATACTTTTCTTTTTTAAGTTTTATTCATTCAAATAATACAATATATATATAATACAGTGGTGTGTTGTTCATAGAAGCTGTGGAAGTGCCACTTCCCTTGTATTTTCTAAAATGTAAATACATATTATGCAATTATTTGCATATTTTAACATACTATGAATTACTTAAAATTAATATTTTATTATACCTGCATTATGTATTTTATTACAAATTTCTATACATGTGAAAACAATGATAAGATTGCTATTGTATATTGGAATATAAATTTGTGTATGCATATTTCCAATGGAAGTGCCGTATTGTCAAATACGGGACAGCTTCCACAGCAAAAGTATTTGAATTGTGTAAAGTAGCCATATTATATGCATACTTGCGTGTGCTTTACAGAGCACCAACATCATCTGGTTTAGCTTGTGGATGCTTCACACCAAAGTATCGTATAACGTTTCCAATGAATAGGTTTGTTTATAATTTTTATGGAAATACAGTTTCCCTGTCATCAAATGTCACTGCACACCACTGATATACAATATATATTTTTTGATATAATATACAGGGTGTTTCAAAACTATATGTCAGAATTATAAAGGCAGATAGAGGGGACCTAAATAAGCAGATTTCGTATAGGAATGTGGGTGCGGAAATCAACATTGAAGAGCTAGCACATAAGGCAATATTAACAACAGGTAAGAGAAAAGACAAAGGAAAGCAACAATTGATTTATTAAGCAGTTTACAATAGCTGCTTGAGAGTGCGACCACCAACAGCAATACAAGATTCACAGCAGCAGCACATGGATTGGCATAACATCTGAAGAAGATCTGGTTGCCCGATTGTTGTTTCTGGAAATGTGCATGACATGCCTGACATTTTTACTAATGTATGCCAATCTATGCACGCCACTGTAAATATTGTATCACTGTTGGTGGTCGCTCTTTCGAGCAGCTATTGTAAACTGCTTGATAAATCAATTGTTGCTTTCCTTTTGTCTTTTCACTAACCTGTTGTTAATACTGCTAGCTCTTCAATGCTGCATTTCCAAACCCACATTCCTATATGAAATCTCCTTATTTAGGTCCCCTTTACCTGCCTTTACATTTCTGATGTATAGTTTTGAAACATCCTGTATGTATATATATAATTTCCTTTTTGAAGAAAAAATATATATATATATATATTTTTTTTTTCTTCAAAAAGGAAATTTATTCCTCATCTAAATGCTTTTTATTTAATTTGTAAACATCCAGAATGTATTGACAATCTACATATGCTATTTAACTTATCCCAGAGATACAATTAATAATTTTCATTTTATTAGAAAAATATAAGTATATATATAAATTTTTTAAATTTCACTTTAAATACATACAATTTATATAAATGAAGTAATTATTTTTCTACTTATATGATAGTTTATTAAATAAAAATTAAAAACAGTATATTTATTTAAATTTTATTTTCCCTTTTAGATTTATTTGGTTTTACTCACTAACAAGAAATGTTTGAGTAGAAATTGATTTCTTAAAGAAAATTGTATGATGTTTCATAGACCTAAAAATTTAAAGTTTGATCCTTGGCATCACATGGAAGCATCCACTGGACAATTAACTTAACACTATCTGTTTAAACATGTGCACACACCTCCAAAATATCTGTTATATACTGTATATAATATACTATATCATAATTGTAATATCTATAATATATCATACATGTATACACAATTACAAAAAGTTTACATTTAGTTGTGGTATCTTCCTAATCAATAAAAAAAGAAAGACAGAACTTTTATCTAAAGATAAATAGAAAGTGTATTTGTATGTAAATATTTATTTTTCTTTTTATACATAAAAGTGATATATTTTATTTATTTTTCCAGAATAAAGAAGAAAGTATATCTAGTGATAGTTCATTTACAGTAAGTGTTCTTTAAATAATTTTTCAAATTACGATTGATCATTTTACATCTAACAAGGAAAGTAAACAAAATGACTGCTTGATTTAACAATTTTGTATTTAAAATAAAATTTTACATACAAGCTTAGTTTCAGATAATAGTTAAAATTCTTTAATCTTAAGCATTTTCAAGAAAAAATAAGAATCAATTTTAAGCTGTCAGATTTATAAGCTGTAGCTTAAACACATTCATGAAAGTGGCTGGCATAGTGGTTAATTTCTGGCCTGCGAGTGCATATTTCCTGGCTGCTCTGTATTTGAATCTTGATTTTTTTAAAGAATGTTTTTAATTTTTATTTTTGAAGGAAAGCAAAAGTACATTTTTCCATTACTAAAAGAAATTCAAAAATAAATAACTTGGTAATTTAATCAGGTATTTTTATTTTGTTGATGGTCTAATTTACTTGCTCTCTCATTCAACTTACAGTATATTTTTATTATATTTTTACATCATTTCCAATAGCACAGACACTAACTTACACTGATTTGTAAATGAAAATCCAATATGGCTTACTCCTTGCAGTTTTCTATTTTGAGCATGAGTTAATCACAAATACTTCATTTCAAGTTGTTAGCTAGTGTTATGTCTTTGGACAGATTCAAGTTTATTTTGTACAACTCTTAATAAATCTAATTGCAGGATAGATTTGTGTATTTACTTATTTTTGCTTTTTATACTACTTTACTTAATTAATAAATAGTTTGATAATGAAAAAATATAACCCACAACCCACCTTTCCCTCAAAAATAAAAATTGAAAACATTCTTAAAAATGAAATCTAGATTCAAACTCAGATCAGCTAAGAAATAAGCACTTGCAGGCCAGAACTTAACAACTGCACAACCACTTTGTGGCAAAGACAGCACATAATTTCTGCTTTCATCTGTATTACCACAGGGCAAAATCAATTAATAAAAAGTATTTTCATGTTTAGTAAATTTGATTTTATTAAGGCAGATGTAATATATGCAAGCTTATATTTTGAACGACTAACAATAATGTAATTATTACAGCATTTCTGTCTTAGTTTGAAATTTACTGAAACTTTTGAGAAGTAATGAAGACATATATATGTCTTCATTACTTCTCAAATACTATAAATTACTTACTACATTACTTATTCAAATACTATGCATTATATGTTTGATCTTGACCTAATTTTTAGTTTGTGCAATTATTAAATTTATAATCGGACTTTAAAAGCACTATAAAACAGTATCAGATTATATATAAATTTGGTTATAGATGTTATCAAATTGACAGAATTAGAACTCTCTACTTGAAAAAAGAGTTACATTCATAGTTGACAAGATTGTCCTTGCCAAGGTTTATGAATTAAATAAGTCTTACATTGTAGAATTGTAGAATGGTACAGTGCTAAATAGCTTAAATTATGTAAGTTTCATCTATTTATTATAAATTTTTTATATTTTAATCAAAGTGTATATTCAGAGTGATGAATTTAAATAATTGAGTAATAATCCATTTATTTATTTTAAAATTTAGAAATGGGTGCTATACCTCATGATTTAAGTAATTTATAATTAAAAATTGGAATTTATCAATTTGTTATACAGCAGTTCTCTTATATATAATTCTCTTTCTAAATTATATATTAATGAAACCAAAATGAAAAATACACACATTAATATTGTTGTAAAGCACTTATAATCATGTAAAAATTATGTATACTTTATACATATATCAATTTTTATAATTATGTAATCATTTTATTTTTTCAGACCTTATTAAATAACGAGAAGCTATTTGAAACTATGGCAACTACAAACGTTTGATAAATTAAAACAATTTCTGTATAAAGTTCAAAAAAGAAAGTCAAGAACATTGTTCAAGTATGTGGATACATACTAATAAATATTATACATAATTTTACCAAACATATTGTTAAAGAAGATTTTTATAAAGTTTACCTAAAGTATTTTTCAATCACTTTTGTATACCAATTAATGATAATTCATGTTTGTCCTTAAAATAATGTCATATAGTTAATTCAAGAGTATTTTAAAATATCACATTTAAAGATAGTTTTCAAACTATATAATGGAAAAAAAATTTTTTTTGTATGTATTTAGATATTTATCTAGCCTAGTTTTTATAGTAATGCACTATGTAAAATTATCTTGATTAAAAACAGGGGCATTTTCAAATTAAACAAGTGTATAAAATTTTCACGTAAGCTTTCCTATTTTTTTGTTTTTTTTTAATATATATATCAAAAGCAATAATTATTTAACTTTCAAATATGTTTATCTATGAAATATTTCATTAAGAAATAATATAAACTAATGACAGTTATGAAATTACAAAGCAGTAATGTAAGGTTTTCAAATATGCCACTATTGAATGTGTGAGGTTGCATTTGATAGTGGGGTGTATGCAATCTCGAGTTAGTCGTTTGACTGTTTTTTTAATAGCAAATTTTTTTGTGACTTTAAAGAAACTGTATTTTTTAATTTACCAGACATTTTTATTATTCATTGCTAAATTTTTACATTTCTTACAAATATCACTGTTTTTGTATTGTATTTTTAATATTTTTGCTGTCTTTCTTTTTTTACTTCAAAGATACATTTTTTGATGAAACATTCTTGATTTGATGTTCTGTGGAATTTCTGTTATCGATTGTATTTTCCAAAGAGAGGACTTGATGCCATTTACAGAATATACAATTTTCTTTACTTGGCCTTTTTTAATCTTCTATTAAAAGATAGTCTTGAAATTAATGGATAGAGATATCCATTAGGTTTCAGTGCATGGATTTATACAGTTGGTCTCGGCATTGCTTATCATTATGCTATGAGTATATAATCATGAGATAATGATGTTGGCCAACAGTGATTAGAACTAGTTAAAGCTATATTTAGTAATATTACCCTCTACAAAACTACTAATAACTGGAAAAATTGAAACAATGAAAATATCATAAGTTACTACATTATCGTCAAAATGATTAAATCATAATTTTTAAACAGACAAAATTCATAGTATCAAATACATTACTTATAAATTAAGGGGCATCTATGTAAATTATTTCTATTTTGAGAAGTATAAAAGATGGGCAGCAGTAAAAATAATTCAGACCTCATAAACCTGTAGGTAACTTCAGAGATTAATAAAAAAAAAAATCAACAGTCACTA
Organism: Centruroides vittatus; assembly: GCF_030686945.1. Lineage (NCBI taxonomy): Eukaryota > Metazoa > Arthropoda > Arachnida > Scorpiones > Buthidae > Centruroides > Centruroides vittatus. The sequence continues at coordinate 3,188,284 of NW_027122710.1, read as the reverse complement.
ATAATAAATTAAATAAATTCCAACTAATTTAAAGTCCAAACAAACAATTAGATTTTCACCATAATAATGAGATTATATTTGGAAAAATACCTCCTATATTTATTTTCAGAAATTTATTTTTAGTCTTTCAAAACAAAATTTTTATTAATTAATCAACTTTCTCTAGCAAATAAATATATATTTGAATGGCAATGTCTCCCCAAATGCACAATGAAAAATTTATCTGATGTGAGGAATGGCCATTTTTTCAAGCTTTTATGAAATATTTTACATTACATGAGGTAAATTTTCATGTTGTTATTTAATAGAAATTACAGAAGTGATTACAAGAAGATTGATGCATGAGAATTACGAGTAAATGATAATGCTGTCATTCCTTTCACTCTAACATTTTGTTAATTAAATTGCAATTTTTTTCTATATTATCTGAATATAATGCTACATAATTTATGTTCTAATTTGCATTTTTTTGCTTTGAACTACAGTAGGACTCCTGCCTTATACAGACTTGCTACACACTGTTTCATGTTTACACTATTGGCAATCTTGGAGAAATTGGAAAATAAATAAAATAAAAATTCACAATTGCATGCTAAATTGGTACCATTTTTTAAGGTGCACAAAGTCTTGCAGCACCTCGCTCAATCACTCATTCTTGTTCTGGAAAAGCATTGCTGTGATTCATTACTTTCATAAGAGTCCCAGTATTTAGTGCAAAATAGCTTTTATCTGGAGTTGTCACTTGTAATATCAGTACTTCTCTTACTTTCATTTATACTTATTACTTTGCAAACATGACTTCAAAATGCAATAGTAGTGATGCTGGTAGCTCTGATAAGCCAAAGACAAGTGATAAAGTGCCTACTTTGAGGAAAAAAAATAAAATTTTAGATTTAGACATACCTAATATTTAATGGGGTCTGTTATTTTATGTGAATTCTCTCTTAGATGAGGGGTTTCAAACTTATTGGTTGTGTAGGGTGGAGCCTACTGTATTCTGAAAATCAGTAAGTTTTCATCACACAAATGAAAGTTGTTGAGACCTTAAGTTATCTATTCTATTTATTTAAGCATTATTTTAGTTAAGATAAGTGACTTATTTATTGATAGACATTCAAATGTCATTTGAAACTAGTCAAATTTAATTCATGGGCATTTTTAAAGTGTTATATATCAATCAAAATCACAACTATTTTTTACAAAAGCAATAAAATACAATTAATCACACTGTATATTCTCTCTATTTTGGTGAAGTATTAAATTTCATTGATTGATACCAAATCTTGATATTTTAGGAATAGAATTTGTACTTTTATTCTTTAATACAGAAAATTTCATAATAAAACACTCCTAAAGTATCTTAAAAATTTCATTAATCATTTAATCTTTAACGTTTTCAGCAGTATTTAACCAATCTTCTTCAGGATAAACTTACAAAACAATGATTGCATTCAAATTTCGAGTGCAACTGTCCTTTGTTTTCACAGTAGTAATAAATTTTTCATAAAGTAGAATTTTATAGGTATTTATTATATATCATAAATTAGTGTAATCTCTTCTATAATTAGTGTAATCTTTTCCTAAATTACATTATCTGATGATAACACAAGTTGCATTTCAATAAAAATACTGGCTAAACATCAAATTAGTCATGTGATGACCAAATAGTCATGTGATAAGGTAGAAAAAATAGCAGCTATACATATACAATAAATGCTATCAATAACAACTGATTAATGCTTTTGAACACTAATGAAAATAAAACATATCTAAATCAATTTAAGATTTTTAACAATTTAACTAATTTAAATGATTTTGATTAAATTTTATAAGCTTCGAGAAAATATATTGCTATTTGAAATTGATATCAAAGATAACTATATAGATACTCTACAGTAATTTTATCTAATATATTTTCAGGAGCTATCATTGATTCTGCTAGATTTATAAATTAATTCCTCCCTTTCTCCAGATTTAAAATAGTATAAGTCATATTTTTCTAACCAAGTGTCATGTAAAATCAGTTTTTTTATCTAGTCACAAAACTGATTTTAAATGATGAGAATTTTTTCTTGACAATCCAAGTTGATAAAGTGGCACACAAGCGAGACTCAAACCTTCAAATGCATTACCAGATGTATTGCCAGAGTTACGCTACTTGAAACTCCATCTGATGGATGTCCAGGTTGCATGACTCTGGCAATATAACTGCCCATTTAAAGGCTATTAAAATAATTTATTCAATTTTTTAAATTATCAATGCTGTTTGGTTGCTAATACATTAATGGAAGTAGGAAAACAAAATAGCAGCTAAAATAGCAAGTGTGTTGTTTTCAAATATGTAACACTAATGTTATATAAGCATTAATAATTATAAAATCTATTGTAGATTTAATGATAAAAATGGGCTAAATTTCTATTATTTAGTTATTTTTATCAGTAAAATGATGACTAAATACGTCGTATGTTAACTACGATACGCAGCTTCTAAACACGTGTACTTGTTTATACAGTTAATTTTCATTTTTCTCAAATAATGGAACTGAATTTTAACATATCATTAATCACCGCACTTGGCTCGTATGTATAGAACACGATAAAAGCTTTATTCATTTAAATAATTATTATTTATATTATTCGAGACGTAACTGTCCGTTCAGAGATGATTTTATATTTTTGTATAGCATATCATTTAGGCCAAAGAATTCATCATTTCATACACACAAATAACACAATATATATATATACATACATATTTACTAGAAGTGCCTTTATTCAGTAAATGCTATAAAATCATCATTAATTTTGATTATGATATTTTATACATATTTTTTTACATAAATGTTTTTTCTTTTATATAAAAAAAATTCAAATTTTTTTCCATTAAAAAAAATATATATATTTTATCAATATTTCTGATTTTAAATAAAGCACAAATGTTTAAAAAATTTTTGATTGCAGTAAGTAGGATGATGCCATGTGCATCGAGTTGTCTCATTAAATAAATAGCAGGACAGTTTCAGAATGCAGTCTGTAAATCTTTAAACCCAATGCTACTGTAGAATCTGAATGGTTCTAACATATATTAAAGAACTATTGCAAGATTCCAGGATGCAGTTTGTGAATCCTGATGCTACTGTAGAATCCTGAAATAGTCCTGTTATTTTTTTTAATAAGACCACTTAATTAAGTGTTTTTGAGTTAATTATCTGAAAAAAATTTCAAGAAGTGCTCTTCAAAATAGACACACAATCACGAATTTGAAATATTTTTATAACATGCAACTCCAAGTAACAAATCCAAACTTTTTCAAAAATAAAGGTCACAAGTATTAATTTTATTTGTTGTGAAGTTTATAAATTTAATCCAGAAAATTGTTTTCTGGATACTTATTTATTTATTCTTTATACTTAAGTTGCCTCTGAAAAGCTCCTGCTTTTAATCTGTCTTAACATTTTTAATGATATAAATGAAAAAAAAAATTGTTAGAAATTAAAAAATAGTTTTTATAATATATGTTTTAAGTCTTACAAAATACCCAAATACTAGTTTTGTGTATGTAATATTTAAGAAGAAATTCTGTAATTTTGTATCTTAGAAAGTTGCCTCTTAGAGAATCTTTATAGAGATTGATATTTGTTAACAAATTCTGTATTAAATAAACAGTTGTGAAATATTAAAATAACTTTTGAGAAATTTGTTTTTATTTAATATATATATATAATCATCATGACAACTTTACATATGCAATTGTAAGTTGGGATAGGGAAAATTATCCAACTTTAAAGAAATACAAAAAATTGGAAAGTAGTGTGGCTTTCTGTGTCTGAAATGCACACAGACTATGACATATCTATCTAGTATGGTATCTGGAGTGAGCAGGTTCCCGGGCTCGTATATTCATCAATTACACCTGACCATATTAATACCGACGGTCTGATAGTAAGAAGGGACTGTTGAGGAAGGGGATTGAAGTAATTCTACGAAAAGTAGTAGTTGACCTCCTCCCGGAAGAGAGGATGATTAACGTCTACTAATTAATACTGCTCTACATTTGAAAAGTGATCCGTGTTAAACAGGTTGTGATGTCCCGCACGTGATCGAAGTTGCTTAACGTCCGAAAGACCACATAAAGCTTGTTTAAATAAAAAAAAAATCTTGTAAAAATGCGAGAATAATTGCTTTTGTGTGATTTTATTATCAGTGTTTATATTTTTGCAACAGATTTTGTAAACTACGTGGGAAGTATGTTCTCGTAAATATCGCGTTTATAGAAAAATTATTGGGCTGCAATTTGAAAAAAAAACTGTAGACATAAATTTCCATTGTCCTTCCTTAATCTCGAGAAAGGAGTTAGTTAGATGAAAATCGGAACCAAATATAGAAACCTTGGGGCAGGAAGTCCAGATTAACTATATATTAACTTCCAGTTTGTACTGGAAGTGACGGACGTGACTTCGATTCAAAAGTTCCACCGAACGGAGTTAGATGACTGACACGACACTATTGCTAACAGGAGAAGTATAATGTACAGGGGCAAGACTCCACTAAAAGAATTGAGAATATTGTGACGAAAAGTTGCAGCACGGCATTGTGACCATGTCAATAAATAATCTCTCGTTGGAATTAGTTTGGTTTATTTGGTTACGGCAATGCGATACGTGAGCCAGTTGGGGGATACATCCCAGGAAGGCTTATGAAAAGCTTGTAAGAAGTCGAAGTCCGATGGTTATCTTAAGTTTTGGGCGTTGTTTTTATTTATAGTTATTTTCTTTTCGGGGTCTTTTTTAAGGACGGAAACTCCTAAGAAACCCTCAATGTACTAAATTTCAAAAAGAAAGGTAAAGGATACTAGTTTTTGCATCGGTGACTGATCTCGTGATGCACACACGTGTAAATAGGACAGTGCGGAGATACACCGAGAACCACATAAAAGGCGACACGTCCACCCACCAGTGTGGTGTAGCTCCCGACAGGACCCACCAGTGGCCAAGCGGTTTCGTTCCCCGAACACTGGGAGTTCGGGTCGTGGGTTCGCGCCTCACCAGGACGAGCTGGCCACGTGGAGTTTTCCGGGTTTTCTCTACGTCTGTAACGCCTGAACAGGGGCCAGTTATCCTTAAAAAGACCTCCAGGAAGGCATCCCCTAGGAAGATCGCCCAAGTATTGCGGTGCCATAACTTACAGGCGATTATATAGATTACTCCCTATCGAATTTTGGGACTTTGAGTATATATCTGAACTCGGGACTGAGACGTGTTCAACGGCATCCTACTTTTAGACCAGAGACCAAAAATAAGAAAGTTATCATATTTATGATTTCTTGCCTTTCACGTGCATTCCATGCCATTTTAGTTTTCCAGTAGGTGGCGTGCTTGTAGTTTCCACTGGGTACGATTACACACAGTGGCGTAGCTACGGTTCTCCGGGCCCGGTGCGGAACCAGATTTGTGGGCCCCGAAAAAATTTTTCGGGTCTTTGTTCTTGTGATTTTGGGGCCCCCATGGGCCTATCGCTTTCCAGGGGCCCGGTGCGGACCGCACCTACCGCACCTCCCTAGCTACGCCACTGATTACACATATCATTAAATTAACTTAAATTAACACATTTGTAAGACACCATCTCATCTGGGTACAGTTACTCATATCTTGTCTTCTTCTAAAGTAGTGTCTTATAACCTAACCTAAATAGAAAAAAGAAAATTAAGCAGACGACATAGTAGTTGCTAGTCCGCCATCTAGCAGTAGTCTGCAAACTACTTAAAAAACACTGCGAAAGGCAAGAAATCGTTAAACACTTAGCGGCTCCCCTCCAGGAGGTCCGTCGGGGGCACGAACAGTCGAACATCATCTCCTTTTTTTCTTTTGTTCAAGAACTACCGTGAATCAATAATTAGTGACGTTAAGCACTCGGCAGCTCCCCAGCACGAACAATCGAACGCCGCCTAGTGAAAAACTCTAAAATGGCGTTCATTGTGAAGGCAAGAAATCGTAAATATAATAACTCTCTTATTTTTGGTCTCCGGTCCAAAAGTAAGGTACCGTTAAACTCATCTCGGTCCCGAGTTCAGATATACACTCAAAGTCCCGAAATTCCATAGGGAATAACCGATAGTACAGCCTAACTTGAACAAACAGCGACTGTCGTAGAAACTTTTTAGGCGTTCTTAATTAGCAAGCAGCGTAGGAAACGTATACTTTGAGTATTTTTTGGTGGAGATTTGACTTGATTTTTTACTTGTTTTGATCTGATTTGATTTGATTGTATATAATCAAAGAATTTCGTTAATTTTTTGAATAATTGAAATTTATAATCTAACTCTTGTTATAATTAACCGCTATTGTTTATATACTACCATCAATTTAATAAATATTTATTGTGGATTTGTACTTATAAGTGTTATGGGAACAAAATATAATAATCAAAAAGTCCAGGCCTGATTGAATTGAAACCTAACTTGTGCAACCCTGCCTTTTGCTTCACGCAGTACGTTACAAGCTGGCTCCTATTTAGGTGTTACTAACGTGAAGAAAACCCGGAAAACTGCACGCGGCCAGCCCGTTGAACATGCCCGAACCCACGACTAACTAACTACCGGATTCGGCGGTTTTATCCGCTCGGCTACTGGAGGGCGCTTATTAAGAAAGTATCATTCAGAAATGAAAAAGTTCGAGTGGCAAGTGCTATATGCTACCTGTCGCAGTAAGTGAATGTAATGTATGTATTTTTAAAATTTATCCTTTTTCTGTAAGAATTATATTTAGCTTATTTTGTTAAATTTTTTGTCAATAGATGGTAAATAGATGGCGATACGCGTAAAGCCAGCAAATCGAATGTAGATAGAAATTAATTGATTTACAGAATTCCAATAGATATTTTGGGATGTACGACATTACCTAAGTTAGTGGTATATAAACCTAACTGCCGAGTTTCGTAGCAATTGGTCAAACGGCCTAGGAGTGTATAGTGAACAAACTTCCAAACAATTATACTCATCTATATATATAGATATGACATGTTATTTAAAATATTTTTTATAACAGATGGCGCTACACACAATTTTAACTTTTTGCCGGGAAAGCTATATTAGCTGAAATAGTGATGAAAAATAGACATAAGTCCCACAGAAGATCCCATTTTTATTGAGTAAAATTTACTATTAAATGAAAAAGAATTGTTTCTAAAATACAACTTATTAACCACTGTAAACAATTTTGTTCTTGGAAATTATTTCTTTTTATATTTTTCATGTTTTTTATGTCTAATGAAGCTATTTTTGTTATAGAATTAATCTTAATATTTTTAATTTCCTTAATAAAATGTATAATTAATGAAATTCATGCCAATCGATTAAAAAATATTTTCCATGCTGTTTCGTCATTATTTGAACAGTCAGACTCACTAGAAACGTCACTAACACTGAAGGGCCATTACTGAGACCCCATTCGTAATGCCCTGTTAATAAAAACTATATGTATAAGTAACAAAATTAAATTTATTATATGGTTTTCATTGATACATTTAAGACATTAAATCATACTGTTTACAAGATTTAATAAATTTGCCAAGATAACACACGTATACAATTTAATAACTGTACATTAAACAAAGCATTTACCATAATTACGAATTTAATTATCTTATAATAATGATTAAAAACAGAAAAACTTAAAATTCAAATTCCGAAAATATTTCTTCAAATTGCTTCAAATTAATTATAACTGATACAAATTAATTAGAATATTGAGATAATTTATAATTAGTTTTAAACAATATTAAAATATAAATTATGATATTTTAAATATTTTTTATGAATTTATTTAATTTACAGATTATATATAAATGTTGTTCGTTAATTACTTTCCGAGAAGATCCATTTCTTCAATATTGCAATGGTTTGAAGTTGTAAAATGAATCAACAAATTATCAAAATATCACAAAATCAACATTTGATTCATTGAAATTTGTACATAATTTTATTCATTAGGATTCATTTTTCAACGTAACATTCGAATAAATAATATAATCGAGAAAATATTTAATAAAAATGCAAAAACACTTCTGAAATTTACGTTTTAAAACGGGAATTTCAGTTTATCCGAAATTGTTTTAAATTATTTATCTTCAGGAATAATTTTTGAGTCAGATTATTAATCATTCTTCAGATTCTCTTAATAAATTTAATCACTTTCTAAGAAATTTTAATTATAATGATATTAATTTCTATGTTTTATTGTCGAGTATTATTTTGTGATGGAATTTTGTTTTTATAAAACATTTACATTTAGAATTTGTACCTTTTTCGTAATTTATAAACGCAAATTTATCGCAATCATCACACATAAAACTTTGTTTAATTATACATTTTAAGGCTTCTATGAACAATAATTTTTTCAATTGAGATCCGAAGTGCTCCCAAAATTCAAATTTTACACAAACGTTCAATAAATGTAACGAAGAGTGAATTGTGTTGGCCAAAAAATAAGGTCAAATTCTGGCTCCAAAGTCAAAAAAATATGTGGTCAACGGAGTCCATCTTGCTGGAGAAAATTTTGATGAAACTTATCTTTGGATCCCACGAATTTTTTTATGCTTTGTTATAATTATATATTGATTTATTTTGTAATTTTTCAAACGATGAAACATCACATTATTAAGAATGATTATAGTTTTTTAAATTATTTTTCTAAAATAAAGAATTTGAAGATGAAAAATTAAAACCGTTTGCTGATTTTCGTGATAGCAACATGACATCTCTATTGTTTAAGAAGGATACTCTTTCTCCTTTATGGCCTGCCACAGTTAATGAAGAGTCTTCGAAATTAACGATACACTAAATTAAATGAAAGAAGGAAAAATAAAATAAAATTAAAGACGAGATTTTAAAAGAGTAAACTTCATTCTGTATTAGAAAAATTGCATCATCGTTAAGAAATTATTACCATAAACATTTATGATAAAATCCATCTTGTAAGACAAGACGTTCTTCTAAATGCAACTAGATTAACTGAATTCGAGATCAGTCAATACTCTCCAATTAAACTGTGCGAAAATAAAAAGTATAGGCGTACCATAATTTGTAGATGTCAAGGTAATGTGCATGATAATGTTTTAACAAAGGTAAGATCTCTTCACAAGGCATTGAACGTAACATCTGCAATTAATAGTAAATCCGAGTGTTATGAAACGATAATCATCTCGCAATAGATAATTATTACATTAATTGATTCGACATACCATTTCATAACACAACAACGAGTATGTACCTCTATCTCTGCAAGCCATTTTCGAATAATTTGCATGCCTATTCGTTCAACTGATCACTAGAACTAATCAGATGTCTAATGATCAATAGCAACAAATTTAATTCAGTTTGAAATGCAGAATTAAGTTGTTTTATCTTTAGCAAATAAAATTTTTTCTGTTAATTAACGATTGCCGAAACATAGCTGTTAATCATGTTTTGTGGTGTCAGATTTTATGAACAATAATGCAATAAATCATACAATAGCGTCAGAGATAACTGCATCCACAATAAATTATGGAGGGATTTATCATTGACGTTTCTTCGCATTACTCGTAGCATCATTTTATTTTACGTAGAGAGTTTTCTGTTTTTTTTATAATAATCTAATATCTTCAATTTAATTAACAATGAAGCCGTATCAGTAACTAGCATTGTGAGGAACGTCTACGACATGTGTTTTGACATTATTTAATAATCGTATATCAAATACAAACTCGTAAACGCATACTTAGTGGAATGTATAGCCATCATCTACAGAATCATCCTCAAACGACAGCCATAGATGCATTAAGGACATTCATTGTAATTCATAATTCCATTACGTAAAATGTGAAATTTGTATTGAAAATCATAAATGATTTATAAGTTATACATACTGGTCCAAAAGTCCAACTGTGGTAACGGGATTATATCAAAGGATTTATATATATATATATGGCTAAGTGTTATAATTTGTGTATTGAACAAAAAGAATCCCATTTTAAACAAATTTTTTAAAGCGTATGATTTAAAACTTCGTTATATATTATTTTCATCTTTTGAAATAATGATTTTTTTGTAGTGATGCAATTTATCTATCACAACATACCTGAAAAACTCACCTGAGTTTTTCTTAGGAAATCAATTCCAAGACTAATATCCGGAACACTCGATTCCACTGAAAATTTTTGAATATTTAATATTATATTATTTAAACTTATTGGTTCTCATTACTTTTGTAAAATTAAATAATAAAATTAGACAAAGAATAACAAGAAGTAATTAAGTTCAACATCAAAAAAATAGGCCTTTTATAGTATTAAATTATAAAATTAGTAATGTCTAATTTTATTAATATATTTTTTTTTTATAAAATTCATGTTGATATACACTTAATATATTGATAATATATTGGAATATGTGAGCGAATTAATCTATTTTTCTCTTAACAATTAACAGGAAACCAAAGAAACATTTAATACTTGAATTATTAATGGTAATAATTCATATTTTATAGCTGGAAGGCCATTCAATATGTAATATTAATAGAAAACTATCAAAGTTTAATGATATATTCACTAACAATATCGTTTATATTTGAAAATAATTTTTGTAGCTTTGTATATATATAAAGTTTAAAAATATACTAGAAATCAAAGTTGAATTACAAGTGATTTTTACTGCTATGACAGTTAAGATCATTAGCATTGAGAATATAATATTTATGACCTTTGCCTCTTCAACGTATACCTGAGAATTCCATTCTATGTACTGTACATTACAGGATTTGCAATAGGTTGAAGCAATTTTCTAGATTTGTCATAACGTCTGTACCGATTTTATCTTAATTAACACGAATATTTTCTACTTACCAACGTTAAATTGAGCTATTTGCTGCCAGCTACCAATCGATAATTCGATGTATTTTATTTTCCCTTTAAATTCCGGTTGAGGTGTAGATAATGGATTCATAGTTGTACTAGGTTCTGGTATAACGCTATCCATTAATCTTTAACAAGTAATAAAACGTTCAATAATAACAAAATAGAACGATACAGACTTCATCATAAATATTGTAATTTTATAAATATTACCTTAACCTTTCGATCAGATCCATCGATATGGTAGACACCGTGGATGAGGTATTAATCAGAGCATATGTTTCCAAATTATTACACTTCAAGTGGCAAAGAATAAGATGTTATTAATATCTTACAAGAGAAAATTTAGAGAGAAAGAAAGGCCCTCACCTCACATTTAATTACAGGTGGCACGTGCATTCTACCCATCCTCGAATCGTCATCGAACAGAGGCATTGGCATTGTCGATATGAATGTCGGTTTCGGGTTATTGGGTTCAAAACTTTTATTTTCGAAAGTACTCGAACGTCTCTAAATTCGATAATAATATACTTGTATAATATTTTAAGAATATTTTCAATAGAAATTTTGATAAATTTACCCTTGTTAGTTGTACTGTTTCTTTCTCTAAGATTTGTTCTACGGTCGCTCTACTCCTGACTCTTCTCTGTTGACGTCTTAGAGCAATTTGGCGAATGTCAGTGTCATCATCACTCATTGTTTTGCCTGATGAGGCTTCCACATGTTGGTTATTCGAATTACGACAATTTCATATCTATAAAAACAATATAAAAATTAAATTTTCTTGTATAGAAGCTCGTCGGCGAGGGTGCCAGTTTAAGGAAGAAATGGTTGAAAATTATGATCGTAAAGTCTTATTTATATGTTAATAATCTAGTCTTAATATTCTATCTTCTCGGAATTTCCAAGAAAAGTTTTTATTTCGGACTAGAATGTAATCAAATTATATTGATATTAACTGAGAAACAGTACAGAAGTTTAAATCGATAAATTGACAAACTATTATGAATTTCATTCTTTTTCCTTGAGATAAAACAGAACTATATTATTATTACAAAATTATCAAAATATCAACGAGATTCTTCCTTCAGCAATGCATTCAATAATCCTCGTTTATGGACACAAGAGAAATCTAGAATAACAAATTTAAAAAGGCAATAGAAATGGTCTTTTCCACAGTAAAATTATCAACATAAAATGATCGATTTTCATAGTAAAATGGGAGATATCTTATCTGTTAAGTTGTATACGAGTATATTTTGAACTTCTTAATTTCTAATCTGGAAAAAGAAGGACCAAGTTAGATCCTAGAAAGTAAAAAACCTGTCTCTTTCTACAAGAATATAAGCTCATATATTAGAACGTTCTATTGACTTTCAGCAGCTGTTATTGATCATAAAGGTCCTACTTATTGAGTTTGAAAGTTGAAAGAAAGACAGTTTGTTTATTATATTGTCCTAAAATGAAACGTCTCATATAGAGATCGATTGGTGCGCATTATATACAAAAATCACTCAAAAGAATCCACTTCTATTTGCTTAAATACTTAAAATTAATTAATTAAAATGCTTAAAATTTGAAAAATACATACAGATACTATAAATTGATCTATTAAGCACAAAAATGAAGTTTTAATGTCACTAATAGATTATTTTCTTGTACTTCTTATATAAATATTCTACGCAGGAATGTGTCGTCGACTCCATTAAAACTACGTTGTAAAAATAAAAATTATAATTTCATTTAGCATTAACTCGATAAAAAACTTATTACATAAACCGAAAAATATATTTAATACATTATTTTTCTGATTATATAATACGAATTTCAATAATTCCACTAGAAAATGGGCATTTAATATATTTATAAGTATACATCTACATTGAATATAACTGTATATCTAACAGTAACTGCTGTTCTTTCGATGTTTACCAATTTGCACGGAGTTCGTTGCGTGCAACGGTACACATGAATGGTATAGTAGTTGCTTTGGTGTCTACTCGCCTTTATAACCAGGAAATAATAAGAGAAAAAAAATTAAAAATGAAATTATAAATAGTAAATATTTAACGATTCGGTAAGAACAAGAAAAGATCTATTGATAAATAAATTGTTAAAGCGCAATATTTGGGGAAAAATATTTTTAATACGATTAAATATAATAAATTAAATAGAAATTTATAATGATTGGTATAACTTTTTGGTGTGTGTATTAACCGTAATTTACGTAATTTTTGTCCCTATATACAGTCGAACCTCCAATAACGGACACCTGTAAACGGCGGCCGTTTTTTTCAGGAACGTTGAACAAAAATGCATACAGAATAACCTCTAAATAACGGCCATTTTTTATATTCCTGTGTCAATGACTGTATTTTCAGAGGTTTGACTGTATTTAATCGATATAAAATGTATTATTCAAAATCTGGTTAATGTTACCTATGGTTCCAAGATGGCGGCTCGTCTGATTCCAGCAAGGAAACAGTGGGGATGCACGTTCTAACCTAACCTATTCTAATAATTTTGTTGGTAATAATTATGGTAATTTATTAGAATAGGTTACGTTAGGTTAGAACGTGCATTCCCACTGTTTCCCTTCTTCTATTTGCTGGAATCAGAGACGAACTGCCATCTTGGAACCATAGGTAACATTAACCCAACATCTATTTAAGGAATGGCTTTATAGATAATTAAATCGAAAAATTATTATTCTCCGATTTTTAATATTTTTTTTACATTTTATTAATAATTATAAAATATTTCTATATACATTTTCATATTTAAAATATAATTCTTAGTCTCTAGGGTATGTTTATTATTATTCATGCAAAGAAATCGCTTGAAAGAAGGAGATTAGAGCCTTATAAATCGTAATAAATTATATTTTACTATAGCTTATATTCATAATTTTTCATAAAAATGAATATTTTTAATAATCATAGATTTAATTAATCTATAAAATACTTTTTTAAATAAAAAAAATAATGCACTCGTATGATTACATTAAAGAGGTCGGCCGAAGAATATTTGCATGAAAAGTACACTCCAATTATAATGTTTTCATCAGAATTGAGCTGGAAAAATAATAGTTGAATTATTTAGTTAATTAATTATTAATATAACTAATGAGAGATAACTAAACTAACTAAAAACTCATTAATGAAAGATAAAAATAGTCAATCGTATTCGTCTATCGATTGATTTGTTGGCGCGAGGCAACAATGCACGATAGTCTATACACCCCAACTTTCGCCCATTGCGAGCGAGATTAACCCATAATTCGGTGGTCCAGCATGGAAGAAGATAAAAAACATTTCAACAATACAAATTACCTATAAAAATCGTGAGTGCTCCAGTGTGAATCCCTCAAGATGGCACGTTACCACGCTATAATCCACTCGACTATATTTATCGAAAATAGCTTAAATCTTCAAATTTCTTTGTATTACATTCATAAAAACATTAACTTTAATGATTTTCTTGAGGTTTCTTAGATTTTCAATTCCAGAATTTCTTAAATGAATAAGTACATCAATTGATTTTATGCGAATGGTCAATCAATTCAGACAGCGACGTGAGTAGTAGCTCCGTTTCAAGTAACGTAATAACGATCACTTTGCTGATTTATGGCTGACGTATAACGTGTTTTCGAATCCATTATATAATATTTATAAATGTATAAATCGATAAATTACAAGCTTCTTGACTGAAATTTCCTCTTCAACGAGTTAATTTTCTCAGTTTTCGTATGATTTGGCCATTAATCTACGATTTTTTATTAGATTCTAATGATGATATTCTGATTTTTTGAGTAGATAAGATCAATATTATTAAAATAAGGTCTAAAATGATGACTAATGAATGCTGTCCAAATGTATAAAATCATCAACAATAATATGTCTACAAAATCAATATAATTTTATGTACCGAGGAAGTCACGAAGCAAGTATCATTATCATGCTGACGTAATTTTAATAAAATATTATTAATTTTTAAAATTAAATCGGAGTTATAATTAGAAGCAAACTAAATGCTTCCTCGAGGAACCTTTATAGCACGAAAGTATTTGCATTTGATGCCAATTAGTTCCAGTTTTCAGGAAAAGCCCTTTGGTTCGGGCTCAGGAAAAAGGAAAACCGAAAAATTTACTATTTTATGTAAAAAATATGATGCAGAAGCGTTATAAAAAAATCCGTTGTCACTGATTCCCAGGCCCTAAATATAAGATATCCCTTAATTAGTTGGTGCTTATGATTATTCAACATATTTCGAGGCCCTAACTTATTACCAATTATTTAGTGTTAAGAATTTATTTTCAATATATAAAACTAGACCAGGCCTGGCCAACCCAAATTGTTTCGCGGGCCACTTTGATCACGTGTAACATTACGGTGGGCCACAATTTAGGCAAACATGCTTTCAAAAAAGTAAAACAAATACAAAATGAATAAGATTTTATTGTTATACCAAGAGTTCGTACTCGTACTTGCGCATTACAACGATGACACATGCAAATTTTCATTTATTTAATTGTTTTGGTATACACATAACGGGAAACAAAAGTTTTAAAAGATATATAATATCGCTTAGCGGGCCACACAATTTAACGTGACGAGCCGCGGGTTGGCCAGGCCTGAACTAGACAAACAGAATTATTTGTATCTTCAGTCAACCCATGATGTATTAAAAGAGGGGGAAAAATCTTTATAACAGATAATGACAATTAATAGCGTCATATCCACAAATATAATTTTTAAAAAATACATTTATTGTAATATAATTCCTATAAATAAGCCTAGAAAAAAGTGGGACTAGTAGCAAGGTGCTGAAAGTAATGAAGTCCCAGCACTTTGCAAATGACCGGATCGACAATAATTTTGTCAAGAATATATTACTCCACAAAACTATTGTAATTGTGGAATAATTTTCCTCATTCCATTACATTATAAAATATAAAACTCATCCATTTACAGAAACTCGTTAAAGCTTTTCTAGCTTAACACCATTCGTCATATGTTATTGCACACCACATAATAATTGCTCTTGCGAGATCGCTCTCCTTAATTACTCCAGATATTTTGGATTGCTATTTTTAGTTTTAATTAATAAATGAATACTTGATTAATTAAATACGATTTTGGGATTTCATCATTTATATGTTGAATGCCAGTATACATGCTTTCAATATAATTGTATAACACAATAAATAATCAAATATACGTTTATGTAAGTATGCCTAGATAAACAGGTTCCAATAAGGCCTTGGTCAGGGCCTCAGACACTGGAGATCCCCAAAATTTAGCACTTTTCTCAGGCTTTGAATAGCCTACAATAGGATATGGTATTCAGGGCTTGAGAAAAGTGAGAGATCCAGGCCCTATTTGGGGTTATTTAAAGGAATTACAAAGAATTTTGATTCTTAATTATCAAAACAATATAAAATTCCTTCATTTCGTTTTATCGAGAATTTAATTCGATTACATATTTATATATTTCGTGATTTTCGAACTTTTTATACCCAAAAATCGATCCAGCTAGAGAGCACTTCAGAAATTAAACACACCAGCAATACTACACGTCAACAATACAAAAAACAAAAAAAACCTTTGTAAATTCTAATATTTACTTAAAATATGAAAAATATATACTTAGAGAAAACAATTTAAATAAATCCGAATTAATTCTTTATTTATTTTCCATTTATACGTCACGATCAAGATACGATCTCATATATTGATTTAACGTTCTTTATATAAGTCATACATCATCATTCGCTCGTTAAACGTGATTTATTCACAGATTTCACAATTAAAATTGTCTGTTATTAAAAATTTTTCATAAGCCTAACAAAAATTAATTGTTCTTAAATTATATTTATATAATATTTGAAGAGATGAAGCTTCTTGGCAATCTTTCCGATCTTCAAAGGGATACAGCATAGTATTTTGGTGATTTCGTGAATCTTTGAAGGAACGAAACGTAGTAACTTGTCCTGAACAGCGGAAATTTTCATTATTAAATTATTTTTATCGCAAATTTTTATATTATTAACAGAGAATATTGTGTTTTCTTCCTTAGAAATTACGAAAAGACAAACTAAACCCATTATCTCATTAAGGATTCTTTATAACGGATTAAAAATTTTCGGATAGTTTTTGAAGTAAAATATGAGAATAAAACAGATTTCCAGTTAATTCAATTTCACATCAAATTATATTTTAAAAGTAATAAATGAATAATTCTAGAAAAATCGAAATCAAATCATACACGATGGCCCAAAGATCTACGAAGTTTAATTCTTTATTACAAGTCTTACTCGAATATCGTTCAAATCAACATATTAAACTGTATTCAATATGTTTGTCTCCAATTTCAATCTCAAGTTTCCTGAATCTTGTCACCTTGACACAACCACCAAGCTTTCAAGAAACACGTCTCTTGGATTGGTTTATTGGTTATAACAACGCGACACATGGGCGATATGCCGAAGGGGGTGCCTTTCTATGAGGAAACTGATCCCTATTTAGTAGTTTCAAACGTGAAGAAAACCCGGAAAACTCCACGTGGCTAACCCATTGCCAGATGCGAATCCACGACCAACTATCAGTGGCCGAGTGGCTAAAACCACTCGGCCACTAGTGTGCACGTCTCTTGAAATAAAGATGATTTTACACTCGAGCTCCCTCAAAGTGTTTTAAGTGACAGTACAACCGATCCTTGAGAAATTTTCATAAGAAGTTTCAAAGATTCAGTTCTGGAGAATTCTCAGACCAGTCAATTTCGCTTTACACGGTGATTTCTGTAATGCAAAACAATGGCGGCATCTCTATCCGAAATAGTAATTCAAAAGGCTAAAACGAATTCAGTGGCGTGCCGTCATTGGAAGCGATGGAAGCGCCGCTTCCACCTTCCAATGACCTTCCCTTGTATTTTATAAAATATAAATTTTCACATTTTAACGTACTTTGAATTAATTAAAATTAATATGTTATTATAACTGCATTATGTATCTTTTACAAATTTCCATACTACATGTGAAAAAAATCGATAAGATTGCTATTGTATATTCGAATAATTCAGTGGCGGAAAGAATGTCGAAACCGGGTCAGTTTCCAATCAGCCAGATTATATAGGCATTGGCACATGCGGTTTACAGTGCACCAACCTCGCCCGGTTTAGCTGGTAGAAGCGACACACGCGTAAAGCGTCCAACTTTATATCCCGGAGCGGTTATGGGCTGTTAGCCGTCTGCTAGATATTCGGCCACCCTCGCCTGATTATGTGAATCATGAGCAGACTAGATCAACGGCGGGCAACCCCCGGCCCGCAGGCCAGCTACGGCTCGCGAAAAGTTTCTATTTGCCCGCGAGATCTTTAATAGATTATTAAATTGGAAAAATAACTAATTAATAGTTATATTAACTATATTTGTAATTTTCGAAAACGATAAGAGAAATAAATCTAGTAATTAATTTTTTATTTATTTATTTCATATTTGCAGACTAAAAAAAACACAAAATCACAAAGTCACAAAAAGGCGTCAATTAACTACTACGGCCCGCGGAAAAAAACGTTAAATTTATTCTGGCCCATGTTATAAAAAAGGTTGCTCACCCTAGACTAGATTTATAACTTAACCCAACCGATAGCAGTTTACTGGCACGTTTTTGTGATAGTTCTGTATAGTTGACAGGAGTTTTAAAAATCCATTAAAATATTTGATATATTTATTCTGCGTTTATTCCGCTCTCCCATCTTATATTACTTACGGATTTCAATGTTAAACCGGTGATATTACGATTTAGTATGTCCTATCTGTAAGCGGATGCAGATAAAACGTGTACAATTCTTGTACAATGTTAAAAAATTAACTGTTACTTTGGCATCATCATTTACAACCAAATTTAATGAATGAAACGCACAAGGTACAAAAAAGCTCTAGAATTCATTTTCCTTAAATTTACGATCTAAGTATCCGTTGTCATAAAAATTTGTCTTTCCAATGTTTTCCCAAGACTACAGATATCCAAGTACAAAGTAACTGGTTTCGACTTATTTCTACTTAAGAAGTAATTAAATAATTAAGAGATCAGGGAATGGGGACATAAATAAAACCCTGTTGAAAGAGCCAGAATTTCACTTAAACAAAAGCTTGACCGAACCAATCACTCGCTCAGTACAGTGGGGAACTGATTTCCGTGTACACCTGGTATTAAAACGAATTAGTTAGAAAACAAATGACTATTAAGTTTAACATATTTAGATTTTTACAGCTATGATGAGAAACGTTTAAAATTTACAACAGCTCTGTGGCGTCCTTTGAGATATACTAGTGATGCGACAAAAGAGGCATTTGACATTGACCGGTATCGGCACCTTCGGGATTTGGCACGCACACACTACATACCTACCTGGACCGTCTCAGATTCCATCCATTAGCTACTCGTATCGAGCTATTTGACTAAGTGGATTGTTTTAAAATTTAAAAAGTAAAGAATATTTTATGTTATTTTTATGTACGTTTCTTTACAAAGCTATATTTTAATTATAATTTTTTTTTAAAAGTATATTAATACAATTGAACAATATATTGTACCAGGTATGTATATCCATCGCAATTTTATTTCACCGAGTAAGTTTTTATAATTTATCTTTAATTTTAGCCCTTATATCGTGGCTAGCGATTCAGAATGTAATTGTGATATTAAAAATACTTTTAGAGAAGTCTACAGTTTTTACTGGCTTATCGAACAAATGAATACGAATGGACCCTAGACCAGTGATTCTTAACAGGGGGCCGCGGCCCCTGGGGGTCCATAAGAAGTTTGCCGGGGACCGCCAAATTATGCAAAATTTCCTTCGGAATATAATAAAAAGAAAATTGATGTATAACCGAATATCGTATTGAAAAGTGAAATAAGAAAGATAAAGTTTTCCTATTTAGTTTTTTTTATTTGTTTTTTATTTCTTCCTACATACAACTTTGTTAGTACAGAAGAAATAAATGCAAATATGCTACTTACACCGCAGTATTTACTTCTTTTATTCCAAAGTAATTCTAAGAAACTATTAATGCTTGGAATTTTAAAAATAATTATGCAAAAATCGTAGGCTTAGTAGTAGGGTTAGAAAATGTAAATGTTTTTGCAAAAGATATGCAAAATCTTTACGACAAGTTGTGGGTGTTTTAGTTTAGTTTTAGCATCGGCTTTGGATCTAATAATAGTGCATTTCTTTCTTATATTGTGTGTTTAGTTTTAATTATTTATAATTAACCCACAAAAATGAGCAAAAAACAGAAAGGAACATTAGAAAATTTTTTTAATGTAAGTAATCACGGACCGGGACCTTCAAAAAGAAAATATATTGAAGAAAATACTAGTGAAAGTTCCGACGATGATACAGTGAAAAACGCAACGGAAAAAAACCACAAGTCCTAAACTAAAGGTATAAAATTAAGTAACATTAAAATTAGAAAACACGATCGTAATTATATCAAATATGGGTTCGTAAGAATAGAAGTTCAAGGAATTACAAAATCACAAGAAATCTCGTTAAATTACTGTATTTTCGAATATTTTTTGTTTTTTCTATGAATTTTTAATTGTTTATTTTATTTTTTGTTAAAAATAAATGAGTTTTTATGTTTAATTGTGAAGTTTGAATGTTATTTAAATAGAAAATGAAATAATAAAGTTATGATTTACATTTATTTTATAAAAAAAATAAAGCAATAATAAAAAAATCAATTTATTATAGATAAATTATCAAATATAAATTATTATTTAAAAAAATGAGGGTCACAAAAAATTATGAAATATTTGGTGGGCCGCGAGTATAAAAAGGTTAAGAACCACTGCCCTAGACCATCACTGACGCGCAATTAACTGATTGCCCCTGGAAGTCGGCTTCTTACAGAAACAGCTTCCCTATCATCAAATGTCACGGCACGCCATTGAACGAATTCAAATTTAAATGAAAACAATTAATAAACAAATCACTGGAGTACGTCAGTGTGCCAGAAAAGTTTCATTAAATTATATTCGTACATTGCAGAGATGATTATATTTAAATTAAAGACGTTAGACCACTCTACACTAACTTTAGAAGGTTGTAAAGATGAAATTTAGGTATTTCGATTTCTTTTTTCTAGAAACGACCGGAAAAAATGTTCTATAACGTTCGGTTTGAGTATATAAGTAGAGTAAACCGAAGGGCGTTTCTTCTAGAGTGACCAAATCTTGAAATTAAAAAGGGGGTAATTAGACGTGACTCGACTTTTGTATTAGTCTACGCCAAGACCTAACCGTCAGTAATTGATTGACTCATGGATTTAAAAAGTCTAGAATGCGCAAAGTAATTAATAGTAAACTCCGTGAATGTTTTTCAAAAGTAAAATTTTTATTCCATTCGAACTTATACTAAACTTATTGAAGGTACTACAAAAATATGTATTAAATTAAATTAACTTAAACTTTAATGTTCAAAGTTCAAAGTTAATAATGACATTATTAGTAACCGGATCGTCGATTTTTGAGGATTTAATCTTAGCTTCATCACACATTTCATCGGAAATAGATACATCGGTAGTGTCTGACAATATGAAACTTTCGAAAGGATACAAGTGGCGTGCTGTTGCTCTATCACTTCAAAAATGGCCACAACACAGGCTCACGATCAAAGGGTTTTTGGGTGAACAAGAGTCAATCGGCTGTTGCAAATGTCAATAGGCCGAAAGTGCAGAAGAAAGCGACAATCCGCGTTTGTTTGGCGTCATGTAATGGAGCTGCTTCCAATCAAAATCACGGTCACGAAAGAACTCCACTGCGAACGACTGGTTTATTTAAACACCAAGATCAAAGAACTTAGTTTAAAAATTGACAACATCGACAACACTACGACAATGCACCATTACGACATAGAGCAAATATATCCTTAGAGAAATCGGTCATTATGGGCTGGAAGATTCTCCTTCATTCAACTTACAATCAACACTCGGTGTCAAATGACTGCCATCTATTTCGCGCCCTGCGGAACCACACAATTCAATGACAATACCCGACGTCCGAGACACTCTTTAAAGAAAAACCTCTCTCATCCTATGCTCGTGGAATTAAAAATTTGCAGGATATGTGACTAGATGTGATTGATAATGATGATAATTACCTACAAAACTGAAATGTAATCGTTGTTG
The DNA here is from genome assembly GCF_030686945.1 of Centruroides vittatus. Taxonomy (NCBI): domain Eukaryota; kingdom Metazoa; phylum Arthropoda; class Arachnida; order Scorpiones; family Buthidae; genus Centruroides; species Centruroides vittatus. The sequence continues at coordinate 3,166,203 of NW_027122710.1, read as the reverse complement.
AGTTAATTGTCAAGTATTTTGTTTTCAAAAACGTTTAAATTTCACCTTTACGATCCGATCATTATATAATATATATATTATATATAATATTTAATAGCTATAAAATTCCAGCAACGAGTTGTTTCACTTTTCCGGTAACCTTTGATGCCGTCACCTGTTATAAAGTTTTTTAATGAATTATGCTATTTTTAACTATTATAAAATGGCAAAAACCTTAATTTTGAGGGTAGGGATGGGTTTTATAAATGTAAATTGTAAATGCTAATAACGAGTAAAATCTTCATTAAGGCGACCCTACTGGAGATACGCACTACCCCATTATCTTCCCACCCCTCAACCTTTAATCACCAAAATTTAACAGCATCAATCTCTCTAATAAACAAAACCTCCCTGCAAAATTTCAAAAATTTTCGACAAAAAGCACGGGAGTTATTAAGCTTCAAAGAGGGTGACGAAAATCGTACCCCCCTTTACACACTGACATCCATACACACAGAAAAAACTAGGGTTTCTCATTTCCCGGTCTTTTGCTTGTCCCGGGATCCCGGGATAAAAGTGAACTGTTTCCCGGGATCCCAGGAAATCCCGGGACAAAATTAATTATTTTTAAGATATACAAAATGTCATGAAATCAAATGATTTAATTATTTTTCGTTTTTTAAAGTAATTTAATACGTTCTGCATCCTCCAAAATCATATTAATAATGCTGTATAAGATATGTATTAAAAATTATCTTTGAATTACGTAGAAATTTTCACAAAAAGAAAAAATTTATTAAAGTCTGCTGGAAACTGCATACAGCAACGACAAAAATGCCTTTGAGTTGAGTTGAAAATTTAAGAAAAATTAAACTTAGATCAAACTTCTAACTTAGAAGGTAATTTTTGATTTTTTAACTAAAATATAATACAGAATTTTGTAAATTTTTATAAGATTTTAAAAAGCAAAGGTGGTCAATAGTCCGATCACTCAATCTAATTCTTATTTTAGTAATGAAAAGTCTTGCTACCGAGAATGCCTTTACCGATTCAATTGATGTGATTGGAATCGTGTTTAATGCATTTAAGAGAAGACAAATATTATGTGTTTTCATCTGTATCCTGAAAGATTTCTAGTTCGTTTTCGAGATTGTAGTACTTCTTTTGTTCTCTAGTATTCTTGATTTGTCTACCTCGGCTGCATTAATAGAAAGATCATAGCCCAATAATTCGGCAGTTCGTTTGTCTTTAATAATCAGGTTATGAAGAAAAACTTCATACTTGCAGACTTCGTACTCGTTTGTATCCTGGCCCAGTTTGCACAACTTGACGTTACGCAGTTACGATTGAAGCTACTAAGCATGGTTAAAAATTAAGACAGCATAAGCACACTTATTCCAGATATTACTGGTAAAGAATTTTGAGTGTTTTGCCACAAATAAGCTACGTATTGATTATTGACCATTTGTGACCTGCCATAACAAACGAAAGTTAAAAAAAAAACTAATAAGTAGGTTTAAAATTAATAAATACAAATGTATTCTGACAGTTTTTGAGTTAATGATACTTTCTATTTGCAAGATTTTCTCAACCTTAACATAAAATAAGAAAAAAGTGAATTTTTAAAAAATTTGCGGGATTTCCCGGGATAAGAAAAATTTCCCGGGTTAAAAAACAACCGGGATTCCGGAATCCCGGGATCCCGTTTGAGAAACCTTAGAAAAAACCGAATATTTTGCTTTTCTCGACGTTTCAAGGTGTCCAAGGTCCAAAAATGTAAAAATCTTGGGGGTCACTTTTTGGTCTATCGCCATACTTTTCCCTCTCTCATAACAGCCGGGAAAGTAATAACATAAGATATATGACAACTTCACAGTTTTTCTTCAAAAACTATTAATCCATAATACAATTTTATTGATTTTCCGGCTTTATCACCAGCCACGTTTAAAAACAAATATATTACTTAAACTAAAATAAATAAATTTTATATATTTTTAATAATTTACGCATTATTTATATTATCTCGCTGAATTTTTGAATTTCGAACAAGAACTGCATCCTGAAATAGAGATAAAAAGTTGGATTTTTTGGAATTAAATGGTTCGTTTAACGACCTTGGTTATGTGTTAATAATCACTTTATAATGTATAAATTATAATATTAGTTCGGCTTTCAGATAAAATAATAAGGATAGGAGAAAAACCATTTAAATAAAGTGGGTCGTAACTAGAAGATACATAACAAATATAGTGGAAAAATAATAATTTTACTTTAATTATCGTTCTAAGTATTCTTTGTAAATGATATTTAATTAATTTAGCAAAAACGTGATGCAACTTAAATGTTGATAAAAGTTAACCACACCCAAATAGTCCTCCAAATGAAAAATTAAATTCCGTCTCCAGAGAAATGAAAAATTCTTTTCAATGGACGATCCATTGTGACATAATTACGTGTCCTTGAACGAGAATTTAAATAAAAAATAAAATTTTTATGATTATTTTCCGAGTAACCAAGAAATAACGTTGAAGAAACAAAATATAATCTTGTAATATACCGAGGATATTGCATTATATTGATTAATGTTTGTATTGTCCTCTGTTCTTAAATGGAACAAGTTTCCGAGAATAGAAATTGTGTTTGTAGATGTTGGATGTTAAATATAATGCCCAATTTTTCTTTCGATTTTATTTGTTAAATATTAACCCAATTTTTAGTTATAAATCATAACAAAAATAGCAAAGTAATGAATAACTCGTATAAAATAGATCACAGATTTTTTGGATAAAATTTTACTGGTTTAAGTCCTGAAAGGTTCGTTCGATTTCAAATCTGATTGAATCGTAGAATTAAACGTCAAAATTCCTTTAAAACGATGTGCCATAAGATTTGGGTTATCATTTGAAGTTTCAAAGTTACAATCAGTTTAATGTTTAAAGTTCAAAGGTTAGAATATTAAAATAGAATGAAATCCGACAAACTCTTGGAGTTCTCCCGGTTTTTTTTTTCATGTGTCTAACATCTAAATAGGGGTCAGTTTCCCATAGAAAGTCCAACTAGAAGGTATCACCTTTGGCAGATCGCCTTCCTGTTTCCTTCTCCTATCCCATAAACCTATCAAAGTCTAATTTATCGTTCACCCAATTTACCATCCAGATATTCTCTAACTAGAAGACCCAAGACATAATTCCATACATAGGTACTGTACTTTCTGACTCCCTTATATAGTTTAGCAAGTCACTTAAAGGATTCAAATTTCACTTCGGCTATATTCTATTTACAATATGTACTTAAAGTCTCGAAATGCTTAACACATACCAATAACCTGCTCTATATTGTGTCTATAATATTATATACGACACGATTAGCATAGCCATTTATTTATACTGCATATTTCATAGTAGATGATGTGTCACTGTACCCTTTCTAATTAAATAAAGCATGCAAACGGATGAACTACAGTTTGCATGTCTGGATCCATTAAAAACAACACACTAAACTTTATTCAATTTAGTAACAAGGAGAAAAAATCAAAACAGTATTCTGTTTACAATTTAATGTTTTAAGGGCTGAAACATTTTTTAATTACTATTTTATAAATAATTATTATAATGCAATTCATTAAGCTGTATTTTAATAAAAGAAATAAAATAAAAAGCTTAATTATATTATATTACAATACATTCGTAACTTCTAAAAGATAGAATTCACTTAATTGTAAATGTGCAAGAACCTTTCATAATCAATTATGGAACCATTAATGGACACAACTGCGTGCAATTTATGATAAATTTGGAATTATGTTACATGGATTCTATGGAGGTAGAGTATTATATAAAACCAATCTTTAAAAAGAAGATGGTTATCAACAAAGACAGTTTATGATAAAGAGACCATCCATTAATTGTATGTACAGTTTAGGACGAAGGGGTGCGAGACGTACATAATTTGTACACAACAGTGAATCAAAAGGACTTAAAAACTGCACACGTAATTAATGGACGGCTCCTAGTTTCTATAGATTTAAAATAAAACGGATTTTCAGAATTACTCTTTATCGATCCGTCTGGCAGAAGATACTAATATTTTAAAACATATTAAAAATTCATATTTCATGACTAAGTAAAAGGGAATTTATTTCTTTTCTGTTTATGGAATATACTTTTCAATTAATGCTCATGTGAGGTTACCAGGAATGCCCATTTTTAGGATCATAAACTAACATCCGAGCAGAATTTTAAAATTTATGAAAATATCTTTGACTTGACTTTCACTTTTGTGAATAATTCCGTGTTATAATAAGAAATTAGTCACAATCTTAATTGTTATCATTTTCTAATTATTGCACCTTAAGGTTTGGTTTTAGTTTTATAAGTATACGGGAGGCGTTCTATGGGAAACTGACTCCTATTTAGGTGTTACTAGCGTGAAGAGAACCCGGAAAATTGCATGTGGCCAACCCTACGACCGAACTCCCAGTGTTCGGTGGTTTTATCCGCTCGTCCTTTTATACAGCCCTAAAGAATACTGAAAATGAATGAAAAAACTAAAGAACGAGCCATATTCTAACATATTTTCCATAAAAAAATCATCATAAAATTTACTTAGAGTCGATTCTATTCAAGACCAGACAATTCGTAATGGGTAATACTGAAATGAAGAACCATAGAGCTCATAGTGATCTGGCGTTAATAAATCAATCTGTTTTAAATAAGTAGTTTTAGTTAGCGCAGAAGTCTCGCGTTACTTTCGGAATAATCTCATATCAGTTGTAAATATTACATATTATAGGCATCCTGTATTATAATCTAATACAATATTGTATTGATGTGAGATGGTATGTAATGTCGAATATTTATACATTAAAATAGACAGTATGAATCACATTTAATGTATGATGTTATATACTTGTAAAAAGCATAAAAGCCCATTTCAATTCAAAATGCAATATAGAATTGAGATGCAGCTTCATACGTTTTCCATTCACCTCAATGGTCGTCAATCTTTCTAAGCAGTAATATAGAGACGAGAGAAGCATCAAAGATGCCATTGTACATATATTAATAAATGCGACATTGAAGAATTGCAGTATATACAAGTAACATTAAAAAGCAGACAAAAATAAACATTTTAAAAGACTTTTAGAATTTTTGTGGCACCTCAACGAGAAGTTTATGGCATCCCAGTATGCCCAGGCAATACTAGTTCAGAATTATTATTTTAGCTAATATTTATTTATTGTTATTATAGTTTCGTTAGTCATGTACTTATTTGTAACAAAGTAAAACACTTCTTACACATCAATAAAACTTATCATATTCTTCAGTTACATATACTGTATTTTTTTAAATTTTTATTCCTTAATAAAGCTGTAGAATATTAATAGTACATTTAATATTTACATAAAAATTATATATATATATATATATATATACTCCAACTCTTCACTAGATTTTTGCTGTATTTATGCTTCTGATTTAAATTCCGAAAGTAATTCATGAATTCACTATATTTATTTATTAATGACAGAAATACAGGATCGAATAATCATGCAAAAAAATCTTTCTTTCTTATATAAATTTGGGTGATGTAAATTTAAATATTGCTTATACTCATACGTACTTGTTGACATTTAATTTTTACGAATGGTACCAGAGAGGTGAGATGTGGTTAGTGTCAATCCCGACCGAGTGCACAACTCCGCCTACCCCGAAGCTATAAAAGTATGCGAACAAAATCAATAAAAATATAGATTTATTTTCGTCAGTCATAAAACATTTCAATTTAGGTTTACATCACTTTCGTATTTTTTTCTTTGTATAAAAGACTAAATTTTGGGATTCTCTTTGATCCTGTTTAAAAGCCCTCAAATTGTCCAACTGATTCCGTTTTTCTAGGCCTGATTACTAATGGACTTATGAAATATGGAAGGCTGGAAAGAATTCTTATGGGAAACTGGCCCTTATTTAGGTGTTTATACACTTGAAGAACACCTAACAAAAAAATTCAGGCGGTTGGTCACGTGAAAACCGGCAGTTTTCAGTGGTTTTATTTACTGGTAGGCCTGATTACTAACGAAAATTAGTCAAATTTTCTGGTCATAATGTGATATAATAACATTAAGACCAGAAAATATTAAGACCATATTTGTTGAAAATGAATTATTTAACCACAAAAGCATGTAATTTACTGTCACTATTGAACTTTAAAGACTATTTAAAAATATGTATTAAAATTAAACAAAATATTTAATTAAAATAATAATAATAATAATAATTCTACTAATGAGATATCTATTACTGATCAAATCAGTTCCGAAGAATATAAATTATGAATGGATGCAATAAATGAACAACTATGTACATATCATATTTCTGTCACTGATGAATGATTATTATGATAATTTTGTTAAATAATTTAATTTCATTTCATTAATAGAATATATACATACATGCATACATAAACCAATAAAATAAATAATTTATAAAATGAAATAATTATTTAACAATTTCAAAAATACATTTCTCTTTGTCCTATTTATATCAACAATTGTTAACTTTAATATAAAATTATAAATATAAAGATAGACATAACTTACAGGGGCATCCACAGAAAATTTTCCAAGGGATAGAGCTTGGAGACAAATACTTAAATAATTTATTAATGTAATTTTTTGGAGATTTTTACAATAGATTATAAGAATACAGTCATGGTAGAGGGTGTAAGGTTTACATATCTCAAACACTTGTAAGATCATAATTTGTGGAACATTTTACTTGATTATGAGGAAGGCAAGTATCCTGTTTGTCCCAGCCTGTGAATGCCCTCGATAACATATAACACATTTATATATGTTATATATGTTATCTATATATATAAAACACATATAACATATAATAATATATACAATATATATCATCTATAAAATTCTTAAATAATAATTATTAAATTAAGTTAAAACAAGTTCAAAACAAAACATTTAAATTTAAAAAAAAAATCTATAAAAGAATGCATTTTATTATTATTATTATTATTTATAAAATTTCTTAAAATAGAATTCTTTATTTATCTACTAGCATTTCTATATATATATATACAATATATTAATTTAATTATAAATTTAAAAAATTATAATTTTATATTAAAATATTAAATACAAGAATATTTTACTTTGAAAAAAAAAAAATATTCAGATTTTGATTAATTCTAAAGATAAATGCTCATTTATTTTATTTCACTTAACAGCACACGCTAACTTCCACATGCCATGCTAAAGATTCAGAATAAGAGCAGTCTATTGAGATCACCTTGACCTGGGTGTGGTTTCCTAGACTTTTAAGTTCAATGTTCATTACTAAATATTATGCTAATATAATAATTCTTCTCTTACATAATAGCAAATAAGATTTATAAAATGAAAAAAGCTACATTTCTATAATATTATATTTGTATATCTTTAAAAATTAATTAATTTTAAATGCTTCTTCAATGAGTCAAAAGGTACATGTTCTATGGGAAGATATACAAAATTTATGCTTCGTTCATTTAATTTATAATGTAATTTTAATGAAAGGTCACTAGAGAAATTAGGTTAATGGATGAAAATATCGGTCTAGTTGAATCTGTTTTTTTATTTTCTATAAATAATATATATATAAGATAAGTTAGATGACCCAATTTCTAGTTATATTCATGTACTAGTGGCCTTGCATCTCTCATAAAAATAATTTAGAGATTCGAATTTTTGGATATCTTTAGAATCAATATTGAAGAAGTGTCGATAAATTTATTGATTTACATCATAAAAATTTAAATTTAGTAACTTATACTACTGAAGTTTGAGAATTCTGCATAATCATAGAAAATTTATCTTTTATTGTATATAATGGAAATCATATGAATATTTTGAATAATATATTGAATAAATGGCAATATTAATATAGTTTATGCATTTATTTGTTTTAATTTATCTTTATATTATAATATATATAAATTTACTATTTTTAATTCTCATTTTCAAGAAATATGTGGAAATTCAATTACTAAAGTTTTAGGCATTGACTCTTAGAATTGTTTTAAAATATTCAGTTAGAAAATCATTTCTTATTAATATTTCCACTTAATTCATAAATAAATTACATATATAATTAATTTACAAAAGAAATAATAAAAAGTTATTAATGGAAATTGTAATAAGTATTGGCAATAATGATGATATATTGAGTGATATTATAAATTTATTAAATAATTTATTCATGAAATTGGTTTGTATTACTTCTTAATCACATTAATTTTACACAGACTTATTTAATCACATTAAATTTATAAATAACAATTTATTAATATATTTTATACAATACTTTATTGTTTTCTATTTTTAATTTTAGTGGAATAAAAAAATAAAAAAATTTAAATAATTTTCAAGCAAAAGTTTGAAAAATTCAAGTAATTTTGAGAGAAATTACTAAAAATAATGAGAAAAATTTCCTAAATTAAATTTAAAAAAAAACTGTACTTAGTATATATTTAATATCATAAAAGTTTATAAAACCTGGCACCATTCATGTAATTAAATGAATAAAAGTTGACTTCTTGACATTAGTAGTCATTTATTTATATTTAATTAATATAGGCCTACTTTAATACCAAAAATATGTTAAAGATATACTCATTGTATGTATAATGCCCATTAAAATTGGGAAATTATATTGTATATCTTTATAACTTTGTATATGCTAGTATATATGTGTGTTTGTGTGTGTATTTAATATCATAAAAGTTTATAAAACCAACTTTATAAAAATATACAAGTAGTATATATATATATATATACTACTTGTTGTGAGATGTGTTAAGGTTACTTACCCAAATAAAAAGCATATACTTATTATATATTTAATTATATTATATAACCCACAGACACAAACGTTTTTGACAGGTTTTACTGTATATATATAAACTATATACAGTGAAACCTGTTCAAAACGGAAAAGGTATTCGGTAACGCGTGATTCCGGTTTACACAGGTTTTACTGTAATATTATATTATTTTATATTACATTATATAAACATTATAATTAAATAATATATATATAATTATAGTTTCGAATTAAAGATTTTATATATTAAAATATTAATTAACGTAAAAAGTGCAAACTACAAATAAAAATGTATTAAATGATAATTAAGTAAGAGCATAAATTTAATAAATTTTAAACAAATATAAAATTAATTTCACTATTTAAATGTAATTTAAATAAATTGTACAACTTACAATTTAATTTTATCGCGGGATCCATCCTCCGAGTTCGCGGTCTTTTCTTCTTTCCATGTGATCCCGATTTTACCCAGCAAATATTTTGTAACCATGGTTACCAAATACAACTTTAGATAAGATGACCTTGGATATTTGAATCGATAACATGTGTCGCCTTCTTAGAAAGTCAATAAACACGTATATTAAAAGTTATAAATAAATATATTTTAATTTATTTTATTAATAAAAATTTTATTAGATAATTCTTATTTAATCGTAAATTGATTTCGAAAAATTTCGGAATGGAAAAAAAATTAATAAATTTGTTAACTTTTCGAATTTTCTAAATGTAACCTTACATTGCCATCTGACGATGAGAATTGAAATTAATTCTGATATCATTTTCTTAATAATTTTATATACAAACAAATTGATCCGAATAATTTGTTAGAAAAAATTCTAAAAAACGTAAAAAAATTGGTTAAAATTTTATATTTCAAAAAATAGATTTATTAACGTCTAACGATAATAATTGAAAATATTAATTTTTTATTTTTAATTGTACAGTAAGTACACTGTATCTTATTAAGCAAAGTAAATAAAATTGTGTGTGGCACCATCTGTTATGAGATTTTGTTATGAAATTTTTTATATTTTTAATTACTATACAATGGCAGAAAATAAAACTTAATTTTAAAGATAATAACGAATAAAATCATTAGGTTCTACCTCTCTCGAGATATGACACATGACATATCTTTATCTCTTCACCCGCTCGACCTATAACCACCAAAATTTGATAGCATCAATGCCTTTCATATACAAACCACCATGCAAAATTTCGTTTCTTAATTTTTACCCCATCCGGAGATAAAACGAATTAGAATTTGTATGTCAGTAAATTTGCAAATTTCGTCAACAAGGTCAAAGGTTAAAGATCCAGTATCGTTTTATTGGTTTGTAAAGTCCGAAGAATAACTTATTGGATAGGATTTTGACTTCCAAGATAGCTTTTGGGCTTTAATTCAGGATTTCCCGCATGTTACGCTTTCCTCGTACGTCGAAAGTTACTCGAAGGTCAAAGGTTAAAGAATATTCGACAACCTTAATCTTTACCTTCTCTTATTAATGAAATTATTATAGCATTGAGGTTTGCATGGTTTGCAATGATGAGAGTATTCACATTGTTTAATGAAGAAGATGCTTACACTAAGGTTAATAGAGGAGCCTGAAAATGAAGGAAAAGCCTGCGAATTTTGGTTATAATTATATTGTGGATGCAGTAGATCTTAGAGAAACGTGTGATAAAATTTTCGGAGGCGTCAAGGTTTATCGTTTTGGGAATCCAGGATCAGGAACGGAATCCTGGATATGTCAGGATGACCACCTGGATATTATCACCAGGTCGTCGCCATTATGGGCCTGGTCAAACACGTTATGGGTATGAAAAGCAGACATTCTTAGTGTTCGCAGACAGCATTGTTACATATATAAATAAAGACGAAACGGTAAAAATATTAACCTACCTCTAAAGAGGATCCAATTTTAAGTTCAGGTTGACTCGGAAATTTTCATTGGTAGTGAGAGAGACTTGACGTAATAGGAGCTTCTATGTGATGAGAAAAAAAGAAGGCTGAAGACGCTTTTCTCGCCACAAGCTTCGCTTTCATTTAGGCTTTTAATGGTCGCTTCATAATAGGTGTGAAAGAATCCAAAATAAACACGAATAAAGGCTCTTCACCTTGTAAACAGCTTTAACGAAGTAGAGAGTGTTAAAAGGCAATAAATGACATATAATTAAAATAAAATAAAATATATATTATTTTGTTATCAATTTATTATTTTAATTAATATAGATGAAACACAAAAAAATATAATTTTTGCTGCCATTTCTTGTACCAAAAATAACTTTGTTACAAGTGAAAACTTTAAGTCAGCGGAGAAAAATGAATATACTAAAGTCTGTAGACATTTCTTTTTATTTTTCAAGAAATTTCGACCTTTATCAGTGCATTTTTGCTATCGTTTTTGTAATTCAAAGATATTTTTGCGGTGCCACTTCATTTTGTCAGTACACAAACAACGACGTAAATCTTGCTGTACTGTTCCATCATTCGCGAAAAGCTGTTCCCAAGCAATTCTTCATAAAATCAAATAGATTGTAAGGAATATAGGGACGAATGAGAAAGAATTTACCAGTCATTTGTCTCGATCTTGATTCTGCATCGTAGGGTGTGAGGCCGCACATTGTCGTGTAGAAGAATAACTTTCCTGTCTAGTCCCTTGTCATGTAGCCTACTCCAAGAAGTTTTTTAAAATCTTCTGGTATCGATAAGCATTGATCTTTTACATTGTTACAGAAAAATCTCCATTAGGCACCTCTCCATGTCTCAGAAGACACTTCTCGCACGATCGTCAACATTAACCAGGCCCAAATTTGAAGCTCCATGCTCTCGCTAGAGACAATTATGAATCCCAGATACCGAAATACCGTCTATTTTCGCTTAATAACATCAAGATTTTTTTCGAGGCAGAAACGTCTAACTTATGAGTTAAATCAGAAGAGTGTCAATAGATGGAAGTGAAGAATACATAAAGCTACAAATAAGAAGGACGGAAACTTTTGTTATAAAGAGAGTGGAATTTCTAGAACAATTGCTCTTAAACTTTTAAACTGCTGTCGGCACCATTTGAACTTTTTAAAATGTGTTTTCTCACACCATAAAAACAATTCTTTTTCTTTATTTAAGACGAAAGATCTTCCTGTTTTCTCAAGAATGTTTTAGCTTAATTTTACACACAATTTAAGCAGTTGAGAAAGGAAATTCACCTGTGCCCATTCGTCATCATAAAAACATTTAGGTCTGGAGTAGACATTTACAACGGAGAAAATACACAATTACACGTATCTGTGGAGTTTTATTTAAAAATAAAGGTTCGGTTTTCAACGAGAAAAGTGAAAAAAAGAATTAAGAAGATCAATCAAAGAAAACATTTTTATGCACCCACAAAAAAGGTGGTTTTCCTTAGGTGTGCGTGCAGTCCATGTTAAGATGGACTGAAGAGACGACATTACATTGTTTTTTTATCTTTAAAATACCATATAACAATGTTTCTTGATTTAAAAACGAAGTTTGGTTCCTATTAATATTTTTTAAAAATAAATTTAAAAATCTTTGAATGAAAGCCAAATTTCATTTTTTAACAATTTTCAGTTTAGCTTATCCGAAAATCATTAAAATAATCAGAGAGAACCAAATTTGATATTATCTTTTTCAGATACGTCTTAAAATACTAAAAACTAAATAATTTATAAAAATCAAAACACGTTATTACTAGAAACTGAATTTATGATTTGTACCAGTAACCGTGTGACTCACTTCATACACTGGTAAATTGAGTATCGCGTGATTGTCGACAATAAAAACGGCGACGATTTCTAAACGAGAGATTTAAGCATCGATTGATTGATTAAATCACAGCTTTAATCTTTTTACACACGTCTAGTTTCGTAGAAAACTGTGAAAACATTTATATTATTTTAATGAATTTATCTGATTGCACGATAACTTAATATCGCGGGTGTAATGTTAAAAAATGCATTAATTTGCATTAAATTTGGCATTGTTTTCTTAAATTTATAATTACATAACGAGGCTGCAAACAGTCTGCTTAGGACATGAAACGTGCACAGGGATGCCCGTCATTGGGGCAAGTCGTCGAGTTGCTCTTTTCTTAATCTTTAACAAAGCTGTAAAGATTAATTTTATTTTTAAATTAGTTACTTGTTTTTATCACAGAAAAAATTTTACTGCTGTCAAAATTAAAATTAAAATATTTGTTATCAACCGAAAATTTGCTGTAGAGAATTGTGACTGTTGGTTCGGTCGAGTTCGGTACTCGATCGACGGAACTAACAGTCCTTGTACTGTACCACTGTATTTGATTAACGCGATTTAGATATATGCGGAAACATGGAGGAATTAATAAATGTATTAATCAAGGGATACCCGTTTACTATACATACAGGTAACGTACTGTATGTATCATGTCCTTTCTTAAAACTTCTGCCCCCTCTTTTTTTATAGTCTACAGGCACTGCTGACCTTGCCAGACAGTTTTGCCGCCTCATGTTTTATATTTTGTAAATTATTAATTTTTACAAAACATTAAAAATTTGTATTGTTATTTCAAGAATTCAGAATTATTAACAGTTTAATTGTTAATGCGATTTTCGAAGAACTTTTACGTAATGTTTTCTGCAACGATGGCCGAAAATGCGAGGATGTTTATAAAATTTACATTTGTTTTGGTATTCCTCGAAGTGTCAGCAAACACCAGAGGAATTTCTCAAACCGGACACGACAACAAATACCCAGCAATCAAATGGAAAAATGCAAACGCTCCAATTCGTTTCGAGAATCAAGATGAAATCAAAAATTTCATCCTTAATTATCGAATTATGAGAAAACTGCTGAAAAAAGAATCAAAGCTAACAATCTTCGACGCCCTTCCAGAAAATTAGGAGGGAAAATCGACGAAAAAAGTACAGTTCGAATGGAAATGTCTCCCAACTTGAAGTAATTCGTCTCTATCTTCGACGTTGGAGAAAGTAATGAAGACATACACAGCCAAAAAATAGAGAAAATGTTAACTAAAATGATCTTTCAAAATTCTTTTTCTCCTAAATATGAAGACTTCTTATATGGCAAACGAATCAAGCATAAGAAGAAAGCAAGCGACGAAATCAATTTAAGTCGCGAATATCAAACACCAAAACGTAGTAACAACAACAATAAGACTCAAACAAAATCCAGAATTAGCGAGGAATTCTTCGACTCGGAATATTCACAAATCCTCAAACATCAGGTGTTGTTCTACATCTTCGGATCCTCCGCATGTGTAACAACTTCCACCTTGATGTTCGTTATAATAAAATGGATTTTGTCACGCAAACGTCGAATCGAAATGTTGATGTCGAGAGTTGCGTTATCGCACATAAACAAGAGATTTGCCGAAAGTTTTCGGGAGAGAAATAACATCGATATGCTGTAACCATATCCGAAGACATACGACAAGTTAAAAATTCCAGAATATACGACAAACGTTAATTGCGAAAATCGAGAGCTGCAATCGAAAGCAACTTTCAGGCAAACAGATGTCGACATCATACGACTAAAAGGATTAAAAGAAGAATCGAAATTACATTCTGAAAAATTCATTAAAATCCCAGTTGAAAAATAGAGACAAACGATTGTTCTCTATTGGTACGAAAGAAGACAACGAAGGAAAGAAGTTCAAAAGCGTTGAATTTCAACCGTACCTCAGCTGCTACACGTACAGAAAGGATCTTCCTGTCATTTGCAAACCACGGCCTCTAAAAAGACATCTTGCAGCAGGAGATATCGAGCACGTAAATAATAATTCGAAGAATTTCTGCTTAAAACTGCACCCGACGGAAAACCAAGTCTCGCCATTTGATGAACTTCGAGACATCCTTCTGCTTATCGACAAAGAAAAATCTATAGAAGATAATTATTCGTATGACACGGATTGCGTCATTAAGTTTAACGACAAATTGTCGAATTGCCACGGCAAAGCCCGCACGTTCGCTTAATATTATTTAATGTTGAACATTTAAAATGTTTTTCTGGTTCATAATTGTGTGAATATTATAACAATATACTGTAAAATTGGTGAGATGAGTTAATAAACGATTTCTCATTGCCTTAAGTATAGTGTCTGTCCTGTTGTTCGTTTCACTTAGAGGGACTTTCTCAATTCGGTTTTCCCGCAGCGGTACAGATTTTCATTGGCAAATTTATACGATGTTGAACAATGTACATTGTGTACACTTATCAATGTTTTTATATAAATCGTTTATGTGTCAAAGAACATAATATTAATCTAGATGGAAGTGTTTACAGTCTAAAATGCCTACATAAAATATGTAATCAGTGTATAGGATAACTGTATTTGATAATCTCAAATAAACAAATATATATAATATAATTTCTTGTAGTTTACACTGAGCTACTCGTTTATTGTTTTCCACTGTTTTATAGGTGAAAACCGTACACGGAAACGAGGATAAAGATTCCCGACGTAAGAACTTACATCGAACACGGTTATAAATAAGCATAAATGTGGTCTGTGAAGTATATTTTATATAGATTTTGTGTAGGCGAGAGAAAAAGAACTTTCCCTTGACATTGAAAATTTTTATCTATATTAGTTTTCTGTCGTAGTACGTCTTTACCAGACGTTAAGCATTCGTTACAGTCGACTCCCGTAATGAAATGTTGGCAGTGACATTCCGATACTGTACTCTAATTCCAGCAGGCAATGCCTTAGGGTGCGACTATGCAGACAGGAGCGAGCGAACGTATGTGGCCAGAAGAGGAGATGACGTCAATCGTCGTTCGGGCCGAACTCGTCACAGAGAAACGTGAATTATTGCACTGTATATAAGTAAAAATCAAAATGGTTCTACTACGAAGCTTACTACAAGCAAAGAAAAACAACTCTTACTGTTAGGATTTCTTCGTAATGAACACATAAAGAAAATAAAGCAAACGAAGATACCTCTCTAGGAACAGTGAAAGAATATAGGATTTTACTATAATTCGTTATTAAAACTGAATTTATACGACTTTATGTATATCTACAATTTAAATAATATTTTTACATATAGATGACATATGAAAACCATCTGCTCGTGCCAAGACGCAGGAGCAGTTTTCGACGAAAAGATGCCAGCCGAGATAAACACCAAACTACAGCGTACAGATATAGTGTCAGTTACATATTGGCCAGAGCCTGAAATTCTCGCCAGCGAGATTTCTCGTATATCGCTTGGCCAAAATTAGATCGCTGCCTACTAGATGTGTTCCGCGTAATCACATTCGAAGGCACGTGCTCCTCACATTCGCATCCTACAAAGGGAAAAAATACAACACAATTGATAAAGTTCATGCGTGAAAATTACTTAATATAATAAAATTATTAAAAATAAAAGTACATTTATATTAATGTTATTTTAGTAAGTAAAATCGATTCTATTGGTTAATGTGGGTACCGAGGAGGTACGCCGAAGTCGGACCGCCGTCTAATTTCGGCAACAAGTCGGAGGGACTTGCCCACGAGTCAGAGATGGCTTATTTTTCTGTGGAGTTTCCCGCAGGGACGGGACTACTTTTTCGTTTGGTCGAGTGTAGGAGGGAAGATGGAGTCGTGGTAAGGCGATAGGCGAATATTCGAGTAAGCAAGACACCATTTAACAAGATAACAACGATTTATTGGAATAAAAAAAACGTTACAAAAGTCTAACATTTAAGGGGTGACACATATAGATATATATATCCCTAACACGCGAGGAGAGAGAGAGTTCACATTGGTGGGTTCCATACCTCTAACTACATCCATGGCCAAAGCTGCCTTTACAGCTACTTCTGATATAGGAGTATAAAATCGATGCTTCCATTAAATTCTGCATACATTTTACTATATTTTAGTGTCTGAATTTTTCGTCGGATTGGAGAATTATTTTTACACACTTTAAATTTACTCGGGAAATTCGTTTGGTTCCAAAGATATCGAATGTCAAGCGAACAAAGCTAAAGGTAGTCCAGTCCTAATGAAAGAATTAAATGATGCGGTGGATTGGACGATATCTTATTTACCAACGACCAGACCTACAGCATCGACGATTTTAAAGTGAGTTAAAAATTCAATTTTCTAGCGTAATAAAGGAATTATATGTGATGTTAGGCACTAATGAGTGGTGATGCTTTGTATATACGGCAGTGGCATGCCGTCATTGGAAGCGGTGGAAGCGCCGCTTCCACCTTCCAATGACCTTTCCTTGTATTTTATAAAATGTATATTTTCATTATTTAACGTATTTTGAATTAATTAAAATTAATATGTTATTATAACTGCATTATGTATCTTTTACAAATTTCTATACTACATGTGAAAAAAAAACGATAAGATTGCTATTGTATATTCGAATAATCAGTGGCGGAAGGAAGTGTCGAAACCGGGTCAGTTTCCAATCAGCCAGATTATATAGGCATTGGCACATGCGGTTTACAGAGCACCAACCTCACCCGGTTTACATGGTAGAAGCAACACACGCATAAAGTATCCAATTTTATATCCCGGACCGGTTCTGAGCTGTTAGCCGCCTGCCTTCTACATATTCGGCGCCCTCGCTCGATTATGCAAATCGTGAGTAGATTAGATCAACGGCGGGCAACCCCCGGCCCGCGGGCCAGCTACGACTCGCGAAAAGTTTCTATCCGGCCCGCGAGATCTTTAATAGATTATTAAATTGGAAAAATAACTAATTAATATTTATTTTTCCAATTCTTTGTAATTTTCGAAAACGATAAGAGAAATAAATGTAGTAATTAGCTTTTTATTTATTTATTTCATATTTGCAGACTAAAAAAATTACAAGTCACAAGTAGGCGTCAATTAACTACTACGGCCCGCGAAAAAAACGTAAAATTTATTCTGGCCCATGGTATAAAAAAGGTTGCCCACCCTAGACTAGATTTATAACTTAACCAAACCGATAGGAGTTTACTGGCATGTTTTTATGATAGTTCTGTATAGTTGGCAGAAGTTTTTTTTTAAAAAAAAACCCATTAAAGTATTTGATATATTTATTCCGCGTTTATTCTGCTCTCCCTTCTAATAATAAATCTAAAATACTTACTATTTGATTATGTACGTGTTTACTCTTAATTCCACGCAACAGATTATCAGTGAATTCATCTACTTGAACAATTAATCTTTGTCCGGTTTTAAACGATTGATTTTAAAAATCTTTTAATTTTTTTCTATAAAGTTTAAATAATTCTAGATTACCTCGAAGCATACCAATCTCTTCTTCTTATGCTTTTCGTTGTAAATCGTCTCTAGCATTCTTTAATTTCCTGTGTAATTTTGCTTTTAATGAACCTAATGAGTTATTTCTTCTTTCAGCTCTTTCAAACATTTTATTTATTTTATCGGGTTTATTTACTATTTGTGATGGTAATATAAATTTATTTTGCTGTAAATACGAAGCATCCGATCCTTCATCGAAGTTTTCTTTTGTATATCTACACCTACTTTTTGGTGTGGTTTCAACTAAAGTTGTATATCTATTTATACTTCTATTTATAGTAATATCTTTCTTAGATAAATATACTCATAAGTGTAAACATTCAGGATATTTTTGAAGAAATTGCGAAACAACATGGAATCTTGGAAAGAATTCTGCTAGTAGAACTAATGGTAAAACACATCAGTTCATACATCAAAGAAACTGGTTTGATGTTTGAAAGGACCGGTTTTCTAAAATTTTTCACTATAGTTTTTGGTGTTCAAACTGTGTAACGAAATTATGCACTGAGGATGACGTTTGAAAACATTTTGGAGGAAGAAGCTTTAACTGAAATTAAACTGTCTATTTGAGTGTATAGCTCTTCATAGGTATCCTCTAAGAATCCACTTATGTATCCTATGTTTTAAAAGAAACCAGATAGCATATGAGTTATTACGTAATGAAAAAAGACCTGCAATGTACTCTTGCATTACTAGGTATATATATAATACTGATAGATGATACAACATTAAACAGCAATTGAGAATATATCAGTACTACTTCACGTTCTCTTGCAAGAAGACTACATCAGGAAAGGTCTTCATATCATGGCTGTAGGTACGGTAGTGACAAAACCAAAAATATAGGTGTTACTTCATGAAACATCATCTGACCTGTTAAAGAAAGAGAAAGAGAGAGAGAGAGAGAGAGATTAAGCTCCCATGAAACAATTGAACCTTTATTTAACAGCTAAAACAGGCTATTGCATTAACTTTATGGATAGAAATACATTTTTGACGGCTTGAAAATCACTCTGAGGTTTAGTTATATATTTGCTGCTAATTATTTTTAATCAATTACTTCCAGTGTTTCAATTTTACATATACATTTTGTCTGTTCTTTGACTTGTGAAGTTCATGATTGCATTTATATTTATAGTTCCAACCCTTTTAATTTTAATCTCTATGCTCAAAAAAAGAATTTGGTGAAAGAAATTAAAATGTACCATACTATGTGTTTGTAAGAATTCAAATCTTGGAAAGAATTGTTAGTGGAAGTAATGGAAAACATGTATCAGTATGAACATCAAAGAAACTGGTGTTTGTAATGACTGGTGTTCTAAAATTTATCCTAATTTGTTTTTGTATAACTGTATAATAAAATTAGGCACTGATGATGACCTTTGATAGTATTTTGGTGTGAAAAAGTTTTAACTGAAGTTTAAGGCTAGTGAAAAATGTTTTATTCAGATTTCATGTAAGTTAGCAATTGGATTATTTTTGAAAATTAAAACTGTTAATTTTAAGTTTATATTTAATGTAAATAAGAATATAGTTATTATTCATAATAATAAACAAACAAACAAAAAATTAAACTTATTATTACTCCAGTGTATGACAAATTCCTTTAACAATCAGTGGAATACAAAAAAAATTGTTTTACAAATCCTTTTGAATCAATTAAATCCGAATATAAATGGTTTACTCAGAAATACTAATTTAACGCTTTACGAACAGAAAGAATGCCAAAGTTTATTAAATTCAAATTAAAATCAGAAGTTGACATAAAATATATTTCAAAATCATATTGTCAAATTTTATAGAAAGCTAATTTTATAAAGTAATTTAAACATTTTTCAGTTCTCATTTTCCAAAAAAGTTGTTTGAAAAGCTTTGGTACAACGAACTATAAAAACCTATAGTCCGTAGAGTTTAGAAACATACTATTACTTTTGATCTTAGCGTAATCAACAAGGATTTATAGAATGCTAATGTGCTCTGTTACGGTCTTAGAAAAACAGTTATGAAAACCAAGTATCGCACAAACGATCTGAAAGTATTTATTTATTTATTTTTTCATAAGCTTCATATCTGCATTGACAATTTCTTCACGCAGCCATCATTTAGCAAAATCATCGTATAAAACCGCATTTGGATTTCAGAACGAATTATTCGACAACCATAAATTAATCGACTGTTCCGTAGAATGACAGACTTTCTGTTACATGTTAAAATACATAGTATTAGAAAATGACTATTTTAAATATAATGAACACTACGTCATTTCATTCTACTCTATTCGACTTTCGTTCTAAATATATTAAAAAATATAGGCCTACTATGAGATTGTACCATTTATCTGCATAGATATTATTAATACAGTTAACTTTTGACACACACAGTTTGTACCAGTTAATAGGCAAAGTTTACTTCGAATAGCGCACACTGTCTGATTCTGATATATGAAATGTTAATTATGAATTGATTAAAATAGATTTAAGATATTTTTTAAAATACCACAGTAGGCCTACCGGTAAAAGTCCATGGGGCTTCTAAAACAAACTTTGTGGGTGATCGTAAATTACATTAGGCATGTTATTATATAGTGCAAGACATCTAGTCAATGTACAACATTTATAAAAGATTGACGAAATATCAGATGTAACAATTGTTCATTAAGCTGACTTGTAAATTGTAGTAACTTGGCGATTACGAGATTTCAAACAAAGAATAAGTTGTCACTTTTATTCAATACTTACAAGACAGCAAGAGGACTTTGATGTAAATGTAAGGGTTGCTGTTGCACACCAATAAGATTCGGTGCAGATGAGTCAAATCCAGAAGAGCACACGTAAAGTAGAGAAACAGACGGTTTAACGACATGTTGTTGTACACAAACAACAACTAGATACAATGAGAGCACTGGACTAATGGAGCACTTCTGAATGCAGTCTTACAGAACTGAATGATGACTTTCTAGGACAGGGGTTCTCAAAGTGGGCGATATTGCCCCCTTGTACGCGGTGAGTAAATCTAGGCGCGCTGGAGGCAGAGTACTGAACGGTAACCAAAGGCAAAAGTTGGGGTCGCTGATTAGTTAGGGGGCGTTGGGTATAACTTTATGGAACAAAGGGGCGGTGGATCGAAAAAGTTCGAGAACCTCTGTTCTAGATCAAGAATGAAGTCTATAGAAAAATTTTTATTCGTCCTTAACGAAAAAAAGTATAAGCCAGCTTGAGTATGATCATGCTAGAAAAGTCTGGAACCATTTTAAAATAAAAAAATCTAGGTGAATGGCATAATTTGTATTTAAAATTGAATTTTTTGTTACTATCTGATGTATTTGAAAATTTTAGAGATTTATGTTTGTACAAAAGCTGCGGCTTAGATCCTGTTTGGTATTATACTACACCAGCATTAGCTTGTGATTTATGTTAAAATATACAGGAGTTAATTTAGAATTAACACGTTATGAAATGTATTTGTTTTTTGAAAAAGGAAGAAGAGGTGGAATTAGTCAGTGTTCTAATGGCTATGCGTTAGCATCTGAGAATCAACTAGTATATCTACATGCTAATAATCTTTACAGTTGGGCTTTAAGTCAAAAATTACCATAAAAAGACTTTAAATGGATGGATTCTAATGAGTTAGAAAGAATCAATGACATCCTGACTTCAGATAATCATACCGGTTACGTGTTTGAAGTTGATTTAGAATTTCCGAGAGATTTAAACTGCATAATAAATTTAATGATCTTCCACTAGCTCCTGGAAATCAAGTTCCTCATGAACGTAGTTTGTCTGGAGTAACTTTTCAGTCATTTTTATGATAAAAAGAATTACAGTGATACCTCGGTTTTTATCAATAATCCGTCCGAAAACAATCAGAGAAATCTGAAACCGATGAAAACCGATTCAATTATTTCTATACGAATCAATGCAATTAATTGGAATGAATTAATTGGATTTACATATCCAATTAATTCATTCTAGACACTCCCAAAAATACAATTTATAGAGAATGAATATAGTGTTGTAATACTAAAAACAATAAGAAATTAATATAAAATGAATATAAAAGACTAATGTAAAGAATAAATGAATATTTAACATGGCCTTTGAAGAACTGCTGGCTCTGGAAACTTTCTTTGGTCCCACGATAGAGCTGAAAGGAAAGGAAAGTAATGGAATTGTTTGGCTAGACGCGCGGGGTAATGCTCACACAATGAAAAACGACACACCGAGCAGGAAAACGCATGGGTCGCCCTATGTTTTCTCAAAATTAGCAGGAAGTTACGTGGAAATCATGGACACGTCGACGAAAACCGAGACAGATTGTTCGCAAAAGATCGACGAAAACCGAGGTATTGCTGTATATAGAGCATTACAAGATAATAAACTCTATAAGAGCCTAGGAATGAAAATAACAAAAGTCCACATTTACACAATCAGATTTCATAGCACCATATATTAAGTTTAATACTGAGCAAAGACAAAAGGCAAAAAATAATTTTCAAAAGGTATTATGGAAATTAATGATGATAAGGTTCGGAAAGCTATAACTTCACGCACCTATTCAATTCACTATACGTCGAGCATCAACCTACAGCTTTCGTCATACGCTACAAAATTCTATGTTTACGCGTTCTTTTATTGATAAATCAGGCCAGTTTTTACGGAATAATTTTAAAAAGACATTCCTAATAGGGGAAATTCATATTATGAAAGGGTATTAGTTGCAAAAAACTTAAAATTGTCACTTTTCCTGTTAGAACTTTGCTATTGGCATAATTCAGGAACTAATTGTGATTTATGGTATTAAAAATTAAATAAATTGATTTATGTTTTATTTGGGCATTTAATGAATATAAAATTCCAAATATCTATCGGAAAATTGAAATATTTTATAATAAAAACAACGAATTAAGATGTTTTTAGTTATAATTTATTCGAAATCTCATCGTGTATTAACAGTAATTTTTATGGATAATCGAATATTTGTATGTTTTTATTACATGAACAAGCAAAATATTATTTATTCGATATACATGCATTTGGTTCAGAATTGATAATTGTAGATAAAAGTTCGTGTTACTGACATGAATATATTCTGTTTTTAATTTTAAAGATTGAATTGATTATAACTTTTTTTAATGTACAAAAGAGATTTTGTGAGTCTGGAAATAATTTGTAATAAATTCATGTAGCTTTTATTACTTTGACAAAAGTATAACTGCCTTTTCTTCCATCAATTCTAAATGCTGTAGTAACATTATTTCGTATATACTGTAACTTGGAAAATAATTTTGTCTTTTCGGATACAAGAGTTTAAAGTAATATAAACTTATAACTCATTTACATTTAATTTCGTTTAATGTAAATGAGTGACCTAAACGAATGAGATCAGCACGATAACAAATATTTTATGAAAATATTAAAATAAATCTCGTTTTACTATCAAAACTATTCTTACTAAAATAATTGCAATATTTTGGTGTTGCTGGGGCGAAAAGTAATAAGGACAAACGTTAAAACATAGATGTGGATGCAATTTTTCATAGCTACTATACCTATTCGTTGTGTGGGTTAATATGGAAGCATTTAGCTTCAAGTGCTTTTCTCTCCAATGCTGCGATCGTACGATTCATTTTTGCCGCTTGGCCATACGCGGGGAGCGGGAAATAATGCCTTCCGGGAGGTCTTTTATGGGTAACTGGCCCCTATTCAGGCTTTACAGACGTAGAGAAAACCCGGAAAACTCCACGTGGCCAGCTCGTCCGGGCGAGGTGCGAACCCACGACCGAACTCCCAGTGTTTAGAAAACGGAACCGCTTGGCCACTGGTGGTGAAAAGTTTTGGACAAATTTAACATTGAATAATAATTAATTATTACGCAATAGTAATTAATTACGACTGCACCATTAAGAGCAGGATTGATAATTAAGAAAAAACTGGGTTTGTGTAACAATTAAATTTCTGTTAATAATTATAAACCTCTTTGTTTCTTGAGTAATTTTAACTCACAAATTATCTAGCAATAATACTAGCGCTCTTTGACCGAAAAATAAGCACAGCAGAAAGATTAAAATGAAAACGATATTGAAAGTTTAACTATATTCGCAGTAAACATAACAATGCTAATTGTCAGGAAAATGAAATTAAAAAAACTTCATATGATCGCATTTTGCAGAAGATATCGGCTAAGGAGTAACTACAAAAACATTTGATGTAATCGGTCAAAGTTTTTACAAGTCAGAGATTGTTTGTGTTCTAGTAAGATATTGCTTGTGGATTGATCGTGCTGTTAACAGTGAAACGTTGTATACATTTGTTAGTCTCCTCTTCAGCACTTCTGAAATTCATAAGTCCATCAAATGTAGAATGCAATGCGCTGGCCATCTGAAATATTTTAAATATTTTTAATCACTAAATAATTGTAAATAAACATTTCGACTATAATTACCTTGACAGGAAATTTTTTGTTGATTTCTACAAATCCAAACATTGACATTCTTAAAGCAACTTTTCCAAATCTTTTCATAAAGTTCAAAATCTTTTGCAGATCGGAAATTTTACAGTTTATTAATGTTTAACAATTCTGGTTTATTTAAGAGCAAAATTAAACTTACCTTCATCTTTTTTTCAAGTTTAAGTTTACATTTCGCAAACCTTCCAATGTCTTGAAACGTATTTTCCGCCTACACGCAAAGAAATATTTTACTTTATTATAACATTACCAAATATTAAAGGTATTTAATAGAACTTACCACTGCAACACCAGAAGAAAAAAGAAAAGCAGCGATAACGCAACCAATGGTTAAAGCTGCAGATACAAAAAATGCAAGGTATTTCATATACATATCCATTTCTACAAACAGAAATGAGTAGTAGCAAAGACTCGTTTCAAGCAAGAGAACAAAATAAGCAATCGACATTGGAATATCTAAAACGGAGTTACAGGTTTCTTTGATTGTCCAGAGATTTGCGTGTTCAGTCATCAGCATTTCTAATTTAAATTCGATACGCGAATCGTTAGGACGAAGAAGAAATAACGTTTTCCTTAATTTGAGAAACTCTCCTCTTAAGATCGAAAAAAATAATATCAAAACTAAAAGGAAGTGAAAGAGTATTCCAAGAGCGTAAATTAAAAATAGACTAGACGAAATTGTACAGAATAATCCTTCATATGGATACCGTGAGTATCTTTCGTAACTACTATAAAAGAACAACATACTTACAACTTGAAACCCAATTACGATATCGAATAGTAATAATAAGAAGAAGAGCCACATTTTACGAAATTTAAGAAAAAGGTTAGCTTCTTCCGAATGAGTCAGATTTCTTAATTTAAGGACTGGATTCAACTTACATCTTTTCGTCCAACTGACAGTTAATGAAATAATAAATGCCAAAATAGCCCATGCCAATTTCGGAAAAATGACATCTTGACCGAATAATGAAAAAATTCCTTCGCAAGGAATATAATCTTTAATGCCGGAGATCATCATTGAAGTTAATACAAAAAATACAGACCATAAAAATAATTCGATAGACGGAAAATATATCTTTGTTAGAAATGTGTGAAAACTATCAGAAAACTTACAACCCTTACAAAGACAAGGATCGAGAGGATCTACACCCCATATTAAGGAAGTAGAATAACAATCTCTTAAAAAACATCTGAGACAAAAACCCGTATTTGAGAGATCGAGCGACTCTACTTGAATTGTCACCATCTTCTTTTATTAGAGTTCAGAACTTCGGAAATTCTTGAAAATCTTTAAATAGAATAAAGATTTATTTAAAATTAGTTATTGATTATATAATAGCAGTTGAGCCCGGCGTTGCTCGGGCAAAAGTTAACATTATGATTTTTGGATTCTTTCGTACTTTTTACCCTTATATTATATTATAGTATTTGATTTATATAACTACGAAGGTTATTTTACGTAAGATTTTAAAACACCAAGTGCCCAATGTCACGCATTTTAAAATTTTTAAAATTTTGTTAAGTAGAGGAATAAAGAATTTTGAAAATGTGTTAGATTGTTCGTTTGGTGTGATAAACCCTAACACGGTAAGGAAGTGGCAACGTTGTAGCGATTTAAAGGATATCGTTTGAAAAAAGCACTTTTACTTGACCTTCCGTGTTACATAAAAATACATAAATGCCGAAATAAAAGCCACTATATGTATATATATATAACTTTTATTACAGAGATAGAATTGAACATAGTCGAATACAATAATATTTATACTTAGGAAATTTGAATGAAACGAAAATTATTTCTAAACAGATATTACGTAAGTGGGCGCAAC
The DNA here is from genome assembly GCF_030686945.1 of Centruroides vittatus. Lineage (NCBI taxonomy): Eukaryota > Metazoa > Arthropoda > Arachnida > Scorpiones > Buthidae > Centruroides > Centruroides vittatus. Next base: position 3,139,773 of record NW_027122710.1, on the reverse strand, counting down.
CTATCGCTAAATATAATTTACTGTGTATGAAACGACTAACAGATTCAACGGCAATGAACTCAAATACAGATTCGTCGTATGTGTAAGCCAACTGAGGCAGTCACCTGAATCAATGTTTCTTTCAGAAAACATTTTCCAGGGATATTTTTCTGATTTGAGGGTTGACAAATGCAATTGGTAGGTTAATTTACATACATATAAACACACGTATTAACATATATACATATATATATATATGTACGTGTATATATATGATTACTATGAACGTAGGCAATTTTTTTCAACCTCCGATAGTCCATAAAAAAGACAAATGTAAATAAAATGAATTTGTTACCAAAAATTATGTACAAACATGGTTACTTTTCGACATAATTACCGTGAAGATTGAGGCATTTGTCATATCTATGGACGAGCTTTTCCATCCCCTTGTCACAGAATGTTGCCCCAATAAATCGAGATGGACGTTGACGTTGTTTTTAAGATCGTCCTTAGTCTCGAAACCCTGCCCTGCCACTTTTCCTGTTCGGGAAAAAGGTGGAAGTCGCACGGCGCTAAATCAGGACTATATGTTGGGTGTTTACAGGCGGTGAAGACTTCCACTCAGCTTGGAACTTTTCAAATGTGTGAAGACTTCTACCTCTTTTTTGAACTGAAAACGTAACTTAGCTAGCAGGGCAGATGTTTAAGACTAATGACGATCTTCAAAAGAACGTTGCTAAGGCCATCTCAATTCACTGGCGACAACATTCGTGACAAGGGGATGGAAAAGCTCGTCCATAGATATGACAAATGCCGCTCAATCTTCACGTTGATTGTGGAAAAGTTTTTTTTTAGTAGTGGATCTCAAGAGGTAAAAAACACTATGACTCCAGATGTCTTGTATCGGCTAGTTGGTCGTAAATTTCTGGGCTATGTCGCCTCGTGGAAAAGTGTGACGTAATTGTCATGTAATAGTAGTTGCATGCGTTTCTGATGGTTGTTACGCGGGGAATATGCCTTCCGGGAGGTCATTGGCTCCTATTCAGGCGTTACAGACGTGGAGAAAACTCGAAAACTCCACGTAGCCAGCCCGTCCGGAAGAGGCGTCAACCCACGACCGAACTTCTAATGTTCAGGGAACGGAACCGCATGGCCACTGGTAGGCCGACTCTAGATGAAAGTTAAATTGTGTGTGGTGCCATCTGTCATGAGATGCTATTAAAGATAACTTTTATATTATTATTATTATTTAAAAAAGGCTTAATTTTGAGGGTACAGATAAGTTTTTTAAAAAACATTGTAAATGCCACTAACAGTAAAATTTTTAAAATTAAGTCCGATTATGCCTATTTAGATATAATTAGATATTGGATATTAGGAACAACAACCAGATTGACTCTCAATAAGATGCAAGTGTAAAGCTATGGGAATTATACCCAATTCCGATTTGCATCTGCAAAGCTTATCACGTAAGAATGATGTTGATCGTCATTTACCTGCCTCTATGTTTAACAGCTGACTCCTATAAATTAATCGAAATTTACCTACCATGTACAGTACATCTATCGTTATAATTGCCGCGTATCAAATAAAAGAAAATTAGCTCAGTGCACTTACCAGTTGTTCTTAGTTATTTAGAATTTGTAAACGCATTTCTAATCAAAGAATATTTTCACTTGAGCACAGAACATGTCCTTTACCAATGGAAAATATGTGAAATACATATAGCATGACTTTTAATTCAATCCAGAATATTACTAAATGCCTATTGCTGTCTACATAAATAAACGAATAGTAAACAAAAGTGCAATGTATTTGTTTGATTTATTCTCTAAGTCTTGAAATTGTATCTGAAAACGAATGAATTTTTAATTTAGTAAATGGAACCAAACTTAATAGAACTTTCATTGATTAGACTTTCAAATTGATTCCAAACAATTCCTATATTCTTCGGTCAAAGTAAAATAATCACGTTTCAGTTTACGTAAGTATTCGTATATAATATTTAATAATTGGAACGATATAAATTCATTTTATCTAAAATTCCATTTACCAAACTAAAAATTCATTCGTTTTCAGATACAATTTCAAGACTTAGAGAATAAATCAAACAAATACATTGCACTTTTGTTTACTATTCGTTTATTTATGTAGACAGCAATAGGCATTTAGTAATATTCTGGATTAAATTAAAAGCATGCTATATTGTATTTCACATATCTTCCATTGGTAAAGGACATGTTCTGTGCTCAAGTGAAAATATTCTTTGATTAGAAATGCGTTTACAAATTCTAAATAACTAAGAACAACTGGTAAGTGCACTGAGCTAATTTTCTTTTATTTGATTTTGTACAGTACTTCGAATGGAAATTTATGAATATTTTTAAATTTATTCTTCGATAAGTAAACTTATGTTATTTCGATTGAAAATTGATTTGAAGTTGTATAAGATTATTGATCGATTCTAAGCACAAATCTGTAAAAAGTAATCTTATCATATCTTTATTGATTACATGTCTACCGACTATCTTCTTGTTCCTTTTTTTCTTATCTAATTAATTCTTTAATTACTATTAAAATTCCAGTTATTTTAGGGGTTATCGCGATAAGAAATTTGATCATTATTTTATTATAACACCATCCATTGTAATATACAGTACATCATTTAACTCCGACATCTGAAATGCATTTCGGCGCTTGTTGCTGTGCCGAAATGAATTTTAGATGCATATAGTTTATGTGGTTCTCTTTCTCTTACAATTTTCATGTCTGGTCTCGACTTTCATCTGTCTAACTCCGTTCTAGAGATTAAGGAAAGACAGAGACGACCGGACCACAGTGGGAATTTATAGGTCTACAGTTTTTTCGCCCTTCAGTAACCGAGTGGATAAAACCACCGAACATAGGTCGTGGGTTTGGGCACGGCCAATGGTCTGCCACGTGAAATTTTCCGGGTTTTCTTCGAGTTAGTTACACTTAAATTGGGGCCAGCTTTACATAAAATTTTTTCCAGGATGCATCCTCCTCGGCCGATGGCTGACGTGACGCGTTGCCGTAACCAAATAAACTAAACTAATTCTAATAGTTTTTCTATAAACGCGATAATTACGAGCACATGTTTAACTACTAGGAAACCTGGACATCCCTCAATAAATCATAGACCATTCCTCAAACTTTTTTCACCGATACTGCTTAAGATGTTCTAACGTTCAGCCAAATTAATATACGTGCAACGATTTTAAGGCACAAAGTAGAGCTGAGAGTCTTTTTCTGTGCCGATGTTTATTTTTCTTATTTAATAGTAGACCAATATTAAGAAGTAGTCGTTGAACATTTTCTCTCTCTGGACAACAACTAATACTTTTGGTCGAATTATCTTCTACCTCCATCTGCAACGATCCCTTCTTCCTATCGGACCCACCGGTATGGTGGCATTCGATTAGGAAAGTTAAATGATATTTTGTGCTTAACTTCATATTATATAAGTGCTTTTCCAGGGTTCCGAGTTGACACAGTTGGTCTATTTTTTGCGAAATTTGATTGATTGACAAATCACCCTTTGATGTTCGGCTCTAAATGAAACAGTTTGCTAGTACTAACACTAGAAAAAATACGATATCTTAAATAGTTTAAGATATCGTATTTTCAGTTGGCGTCTATTTGACCAATGAAAGTGTTTATTTTGTATACGAGTATCGCAATAAACATGATAATAGTAGGCTAAAATAGCCAAATTCTTTATATGATTTTCATTTTAATATTTGTTATATTATAGTATTTGATTTATATAACTACAAAGGTTATCTCTTGCAAGGGTTTATCACACCGAGTGACCAATGTAACACATTTAAAAAATTTTATTCTTCTACTGTACACAAGTTAAAGAATTTTAAAAATGTGTTAGATTGGCCACTCAGCGTGAGAAATCTTTGCGTACGATAATCTTTGTGGTAGTTTAAATCAAATACTATAATATAATATAAGGGTTAGAAGTATGAACTAATCTAATAATCTTAATGTCGATACTTATTTTATGCCCGAACAGCGCTTGGCTTACCTGCTAGTTCTTCGGCGAATAAACTTATATTTCTTCAAATGAAAAATTTATTTGAAGTTATATAAGCTAATTCATCGATTCTAAGCGCAAGTCTGTAAAATGTATCTTTTACATCTTTATTGATCATATGTGTACCGAATAGCTCCTTATCCGCTGATTTATTTAATTAATTCTTAACAGTAATTAAAAAATTAATCTTTATTCATGTTTTTATAAAAAATTTTAATACATTTTATGCAAATATGTTATGAATTTTAAAGGGGGAGAAAATATTTAAGTCGTATATATCCTATATCTTGAACATCGTGTCTTTTTATTTAATTTTACGAAATATTCGAATTTTATGAGTGATTATACAGTTTAAACTATTTTCATAATATTACTCATCAATGACATAAGATTGTGTACAATTTTATTGTACAAGATTCATTTATTTTATAATTTTAGCAGATTTTCGTATAGCTAAACTTGCGTGTTGAATCCTACAACAATTCATTTAAAAACATATTAAAGTAAAAAATAGTTTCTGCTTTATGGGCAGGAAAAGAGGCTCTTTAACAAGCTCATTATGAGTCGGGTCGATGGGTGTGTCCTGATCGTCAAGCGTGTTGGTGGCTTTTTTGAGGACCTGGTGGATCAAGTCGGGATTCGAAAATACAGGAATAAATTCAACGTTTTATGTCAAGATAATATTCCTTAAAACTAGAATAACCTTGGAATTAATCAAAATATTGTTAATAATCGCTGGAATTGAAACAAATCCTGGTCCTTTCCCCGTTTTCCACTTCGGTCAAGCCAAATAGATACGCAAAAGAGGAGGCAGGGTAGACCTCGCAAGGAAAGTATCAAGGACGTAGAAAGGGAAAATCAGTTAGTAGAACTTCTAAGTGAGGAATACCAAATTGAAAAAGAAAGTAAAGATACTATTGGAATTACGAGGAATTCAAATATCCGAGATTATTTCGAACCAGCAAGAGAACCTGAAATACAAGGTATCGACGATTCCCAATATACACTAAAGTCTATTTACGAATTAATTCAAAAAAAATTTTGTCAGTTAAACTTAGAAATTCAATGAATAAAATCTGAAGTTAACAAGAAGAAAGACGAAAATAATAGTTATGACAGATCTTTATAAGATACAAATATTGGAAGACACCTTTTAAATTATTATTATATTTTGAAGTATGTTGGAATTTGAATTTGATAAATTAGTTAATAAAACTACTAACAAAAATATTATAATTTTTAATTATCCATTTAAAACATTGGATATTCTGCAAGAAATTAAACAATTTATTAGAGAAGATTTAGGAATAAATAATATAGAAATTGACGGCCTAATTCAACTAAAAAACAATAAGAATAGCCCTATAGTTAAAACCATTCTGGAAACCGTAAAAGCTAGAAACTTCGTTCTCAAAAAAATTTGGACAGCGAAATCGAAATTTGTCGACGTAACCGAGAAAAAAATAATATTTACAACTTATTTGTGTATGAGATCGAGGATTAGAAGAAATCAGCTACGGGATAGGATTAAATTGGAGAAAACTGATAAAAATAAAATGTTAGTAAGAGATGATTACTATACAAGGACAATATAATATACACATACGACACTAACACTAGTAAGATTATCCAAATGACCGTTTTTTAGAAATAGACAAACAACAAACTTAGAAGAGGACGGGAATAGAAATTATACCGAGTTAGTTATAGATCTTTTTAATAAGAACAAAGACATTGATAATAACTATAATAAAAATTTGGGAAAATTGGTTAATAAGGAAGGAAAAAATGGAAATAAAAATGTGAGAGAGACGAATAAAGACAAAAATAATTTCCTAATAAGATTTTGGAATATACAAGGCCTTCGAGAGAAAATACATAAAGTCTCGGTTAAGGAATTCATTAATTCTAATACCATAATTGGAATCGCGGAAACACGGATGACAAATTTGAGTGACAATGAAAAGAACCTTTAAGAAGAAGAAAATAGAATAACAATTAGTAACGCACAAAGGAAAAGTAGATTTGGTCGTTCTGCGGGAGGATTAATGTTGTTGACAAAGAAAAGTCTGGGTGAGATTATCAATATCTATATAGCTGAAAAATTTATCTTCGTGTTAATTGAATTAAAAAGTAATATTAAATTAATTTTACATAAGCATTATTCTGGTTTTACTATTATCCTACAAACAATATTGTAATATGATAATTAATAATATATTTAATTAATCTAGAACATTAATACTGTATTTAGTAATATGTCTGATAAGTATATTAAAATAATTCTAAATTTCATTTTCGTAAGTGCATTCTGCATTTATTACATTGAAAATACAGGTATCCCTCGTATAACACGGTAGTTATGTTCCGAAAAAGTGCTGTGTAATGCGAATCTCAATTTTTAAACAGTGTTAGAGGCAAACCGTGTGGTACGAGGGACACCTGTACATTCTAACTGAAAAATTTATATTCTGATTATTTACGTGCGTTATTACAAATAAAATGTAAAACGAATAAGATGAAATTTAATATAAAAATTTTTAAATCATTTTTATTTCTATTCTTACAACAATTGTTTTAATTTAATTTAAATTTTTGGAAACTTTTTGACTGTGATTGGCAACTCAAATACACAAGTAGGCTTATTCATAATTTTATTAAAACAGTTTAATGTGGAACAAATCATAAAATATTTCAAAAATTTATGTAATTTATAATCAATTTATAAAACCATTTAAAAAATTTATCATCTTAGATTATAACTGCATACAATTTACTAAAATATTTATATTTAATTCCAATATTAATGTGTACTTTGCACCGTTCACACTTGATTCTAAACTAATCTTAGTAACTTTAACAATAATGTCTGTTAGGCAATATCGTAGACAAGATTTTCGTTGATTGTCTCATAATGAAATTGTAATAAATATACGCATATTTAATCTGATTCTATTATCTTTAAAACTATTTTTTCTACATTTAACAATGATATAAAATTAGAACTCGTATAATTATTAAGAAATATATCAAGATACAATGTTCTTATTTTGAACAAAACTGATACTAGATAATTTATAGATATAAATGAATTTTAATTTTATAATAATTCAGTTTTTATTAAAGTTTATATTGCACGTATATAGATATATGACTAAAGACTTTGGTTATTGGAAGAAACGTGGAATTCCTGAAGTGCCTCCGAGATTCCTCGTTGGATCAGTAGGATATAACTTTAAAAGGGTAAGATTAAGTTTCAAAGAATATTTATAAAGATTTTACCAATACTCGTTATGCAATATTAAAATTTACATTTATGCTTAGAATCAAGGTAAACAAGAACGTTAATGGTACAACAAATACGAAAAAATATTTGGGTAAGAAAATTAAATTTTTAAAATTTTACATTTAAAACTTTCTGGGATATAAACAAAAGTCTAACTGAATTTGTAAAGTACGTGATAATTAATTAAATAGAATATAATACATTGATATACCCTTAAATGTTTCAGAATATACGAAGGTTTTAATCTCGCTTTTGTTGTAGCAGATCCAGAATTAGTGAAAGATATTCTTGTCAAAGATTTCCCTATTTTTCCTGAACAAACAGTATATCATTTTATTAAATTTACTAACTTGAAACTTATCTTACTTTTCTTATGCTGAAGAACATTTTAATTAATTAATCAAAGATTTAATTATTATCTTCTTTAATGGATATAATATATAGGAACTTCGATTTGGCGATCCAATTTTAGATAAAGGGTTATTTATGCAAAGTGGAGAAAGATAAAAAGCTTTGAGGACCATGATGTCGCCAAGTTTCACTTCTGGAAAATTAAGAATGGTCTGTACATTTAAATTAAGTTTAAAACATATTTTATTAAAATCTAATATTAAACCATTAAACCTTTTGTTGACTATAAATTTACAGATGAGCAAATTAATGGAAGAATGTTGTCAGATTCTAATCCAGTGGTTCCCAACCTTTTCTAGGATGCAGAACACTTTTGTGAGCAATTTTCTTTAGTGGAACACTTACTTAAGTTAATATGAAATACATAAGCTTGTCATCAGTTATTTTATTAGAATTAAGCAGTTATAATTCAAAATCTCTACTCATGTTATTAACGCCAATTCTAAGATAGGAAAAAATATACCTAAATAACTTTAATGGGAAACTTGTGCCTGATGTTTTTTACATATTTCATTCAGTTTTTATCATTGCCTTTATCTTATTCGAAACAGTAGTACACTCCAGTACGAGTCGTACATATATATTTAAGTTTGTTAAAATTTTATGATTTTAATTTTTTGATATTCGGCGGCTCGAATACGATTGTACACTTTCCGATTTACGACTAAATCTGCGGAACACTTGGGAGATGCTTACGGAACACCGGTTGGGAACCACTGTTGGGAATTATCGATTAGAATCTAATCGATAATTTAAAAGAAGCAGCAACGGAGAATAGAGAAATTGATATTACACAGTAAGTATAAATTTATGTATCGAAAATAGTAGTGCCCACTAGTGGACGAGTAGATAAAACTGCTGAACACGGGTTCGCATCTCGCCAAAGTGGAATTGCTTGGGTTTTCTTTATATTAATAACACTTGAATAGAAACCAGTTTCTTCTGGAAATTTGTCTCTAGAGAAGACTCCTGTCAGCATAACCGTCTAAACATATATATCAGGCATGGGCAAATGCGGCTTTTTTTGAGTTACGTGCGGCTCTTGCTGAATGTGTTAATTTCTGTTTTTTATTATTATTATTTTTACAATTTCATTTCTTTAATTTTGTGAAAATAAGTTTATAAAAAAAAATTCAATATTCGTTTTATATTATATTTATATTATATAATAAAATCGCGCACCTTACCATACTATCCACCACGACAGTACGGAACTGCGGCTCCCATGCATTTTGCAAAACCTACATTGCGGCTCCCACTGAACTCTTGCTTGCCCACCTCTGATATATATAATTTCGTGCTGATTGTATGCTTTTAACGACAAAATTGACGTTTTTTTTAAAAAAATGGCATTTACTATTTTCCAATATTTGGGATGCAACTTGAAAAATTTGTAGACGTACAAATTCCCTGTGTCGTCCGTCCATCCGTCCTATTGTCTTTCCTTAATTTTTAAAATAAGCCAGGACAAATAAAGAAAATATATATTTTTCTTACAGACAATACATATAAAATGTGGCTTATTTTAAAAATTGTAAATTATTTTTTAATTGTGCTGCCACTGCTAGAGAGAAATATTGGACTATATTACATTGTGAGGCGGACGAGCAGCCTCTAATGAAAGGTCGACTCCGCCGTGGAATTGTCTCATCCCTCAACTGCGTGAGAAAGGACGTCTAGATAAAAAGACGCATTTTATATGTATTGTCTGTAAGAGAAATATATTTTTTCTTTATTTGTCTTTCCTTAATCTTGAGAACAGTATTAGATATATGAAAATGAGACCAGATATGGAAATCTTAGGGCAGGAGGTTCCGATTAAGTATATAGGAACCTTGATGCGAACCAAAAGTTACGTTATTTCAATTTAAATCCTTTCCCCTGAATTGATGACCGGCACGACTCTATTGTTAAAGGAAAAGTATAATGCAAGGGGCAAACCACTACTAATTTGAGGTGGAGAGCATATATTTTAAATTAAATAAATTAAACATATGATTAAAAATGTCAGCCCGACATTGTGACGATGACACAATAAATAATTGCTCGTTTTCAAAGAATGTCGATTAAACTTGCATCAAAGAATAAAATATGTCCCAAGCTGGAAATAAGAATGTCATTATTGACGAATATGAACAACAAACTACACTATTCTTTGATTTCCATCATCCAAGATATTGTTCAGATTTAATGAAGAAGCAAGTAATGTGCAATTTATCTTAATATTCAGTTTAACTGTCTATTATTAAATTATATTTGATTTATTACTATATTACTGTTTGTATATTCATACACTTAACACCTTATTCTTGCCGAGAAAATATAAATTTAAATTTATTTAAAACAAACAAACGTTTTCAGCCTGATTCACAGGCCATCTTCAGGTTTAGAATACATTTGAATTAAAAATTCTATCATTGGAACACAAAATTCAAATTCAAAATTAATAAGATACATTTAAACAAAAATTAAATAGACAACATAAATACCAATAAAACTAAAACATAAAATATATAAACATGCAAGAAACGAAATTATAAGTATTAATAAAAGCAATACTAAGACATTCAATAAAACAGTTATAACTATTGGTTAGAGCCCTTATTAAAGTTCCTAATCATGAACTTCCACGCAGAGGGTAGACTTTCTGCGTCCCTCGCATTTAGACAGCCTTCTTGTAATCTACTCCTATAAATCTGTAACTTTTCTGCCGTCAATGCCAAAGATGGAGAAGATAAAGGGTTTATGATGGTCGCCTCATTCCATTTAACCATAGCTCCTGGCGCTTGCGCCATTTGGGACAAAATTGTTGCATTAGACCTCTTTCTGATGCTATAACTATGCTCCTTGATTCTAAGCCCTAAACTTCTAGTGGTTACTCCAATGTAGTCTTTTTTAACGCCCAATTGCATGTTCTCATACGGAATTTTATAAACTCCTGCTTTCTCTTCTGATTTTATACCATCCTTATCATTCCTGAGGATTTTGTATAAATTAGGCGCCCTTTTTAAAAGCATTCTCGAACCTTTTTTGTGAGCAATCTCCTTCATGACTGTATTCATACTTTCATTATACGTAAATTTTACGCTTTTATTGGGAGCATTTTTAAAAAACCTTTTTTCGATGTTGGCTTCATATTTCTTAATTATTCCCAGAATCGTACTTTTTTGGTAACCTAGGGCCTTGGCTACGTCTATTATTCTATTTATTTCTTTCCTCCTGTCTTGTACTCTTTCACAATACAAAAATGCTCTTCTTATTAAAGCTCTGAAAGCCGCAATTTTATATTTATACGGATCCTTGGATTGGGAGGGAATATACAAAGGGCTGTGTGATGGTTTAATAAAAACGTTAGTGGACAGGTGGCCTTTTTTGAATGTAATATCAATGTCGAGAAAATGCAGATTCAAGGAACTCTTCTGTTCCAATCTTAAAGTAAGGCCATCACTGTTACCGTTGATGTTATCCAAAAAATCCTTGATTCTGCTGTTATTTCTCCATTAAAGGCTCCTTAAAAGGCCCAAATTTTGTTCCAATGGAGGCTATGAATTGGGAAACCTCAGTACAGGAAATTGAAAGGGGCATTGTTGGACTAGACGATTTAGAAAAAGAGTACTTCAGATGGAAAGCAGTCCTTAACAACAGGCAGAGGGACCGAAAGCAAGATATTGGAAGTAGTGATATCCGGCTCACTAAGAATTGGTTAAGGCAGAATGAATTGGTATTGACTAGGGCTGATAAAAGTAAGCAACTGGTCATCATGAAAAGGAGTACGTATAACGAAGCACTAATGGATTATATCGAAAAGACAGAATGTGAAAAGATCAACAGCAATTTTATTGGAAGCTTGGATAGGAAGGTCAGAAAACTAGAGGTCTCTAAGCTTTCCAAGGCTTTGCCTTTTCTCAGGAAGTGTAGGAACCCTAGGCCTGGAACACCTAGGTTATTTGCTTTCGCTAAGGTGCATAAAACCGGTAAAGAAATAAGACCTGTGGTAGAGAAATGCAGAGGTCCCACGTTTGTGTTAGAGAAGAAGTTGCATGAGTATTTATCCTCGCAGCTAGGCACAGATACTCTAGTGGCACGGGATCCTATAAAAGTGGTTAAAGATCTGCAGAATATAGCATTAATGGAGGATGAAGTTGCAACTGTTTTCGACTATGAGAGCATGTATCCGTCGGTTAAGATAGAATCGTGTGAGGAGGCGCTATTGGACTTCTTATACTGTAATAACTCAGAATTGCTTAATTATACTGAAGAAGTAGAGAGTTTGGCTAGTTTGGTCTGCCGTGAATCTTGCTTCACTTTTAATGGGCAGGTCTACAGACAGAGAAGAGGGGTCCCTATGGGAAGCCCGCTTTCAGGGATCCTATGTGAATTGGTGGTTCGAAGGCTGGAAAGAAGAGTTTTTCATGTTTTTAAGGATGATATCATGTATTTTAGCAGATACGTTGATGACTTATTTATATTATGGAGAAATAACAGCAGAATCAAGGATTTTTTGGATAACATCAACGGTAACAGTGATGGCCTTACTTTAAGATTGGAACAGAAGAGTTCCTTGAATCTGCATTTTCTCGACATTGATATTACATTCAAAAAAGGCCACCTGTCCACTAACGTTTTTATTAAACCATCACACAGCCCTTTGTATATTCCCTCCCAATCCAAGGATCCGTATAAATATAAAATTGCGGCTTTCAGAGCTTTAATAAGAAGAGCATTTTTGTATTGTGAAAGAGTACAAGACAGGAGGAAAGAAATAAATAGAATAATAGACGTAGCCAAGGCCCTAGGTTACCAAAAAAGTACGATTCTGGGATTAATTAAGAAATATGAAGCCAACATCGAAAAAAGGTTTTTTAAAAATGCTCCCAATAAAAGCGTAAAATTTACGTATAATGAAAGTATGAATACAGTCATGAAGGAGATTGCACACAAAAAAGGTTCGAGAATGCTTTTAAAAAGGGCGCCTAATTTATACAAAATCCTCAGGAATGATAAGGATGGTATAAAATCAGAAGAGAAAGCAGGAGTTTATAAAATTCCGTATGAGAACATGCAATTGGGCGTTAAAAAAGACTACATTGGAGTAACCACTAGAAGTTTAGGGCTTAGAATCAAGGAGCATAGTTATAACATCAGAAAGAGGTCTAATGCAACAATTTTGTCCCAAATGGCGCAAGCGCCAGGAGCTATAGTTAAATGGAATGAGGCGACCATCATAAACCCTTTATCTTCTCCATCTTTGGCATTGACGGCAGAAAAGTTACAGATTTATAGGAGTAGATTACAAGAAGGCTGTCTAAATGCGAGGGACGCAGAAAGTCTACCCTCTGCGTGGAAGTTCATGGTTAGGAACTTTAATAAGGGCTCTAACCAATAGTTATAACTGTTTTATTGAATGTCTTAGTATTGCATTTATTAATACTTATATATTCGTTTCTTGCATGTTTATATATTTTATGTTTTAGTTTTATTGGTATTTATGTTGTCTATTTAATTTTTGTTTAAATGTATCTTATTAATTTTGAATTTGAATTTTGTGTTCCAATGATAGAATTTTTAATTCAAATGTATTCTAAACCTGAAGATGGCCTGTGAATCAGGCTGAAAACGTTTGTTTGTTTTAAATAAATTTAAATTTATATTTTCTCGGCAAGAATAAGGTGTTAAGTGTATGAATATATATATATTTTGCTGAGTGCTTTGTGATATTATATTACTGTTTGTTTGTTATTCATCTTTAGTATAATTCTGCTTGACTTTATTTTTAGGTATGCTAGTACTTTTACTATGGATGCAATTGCCAAATGCGCTTTTGGAATTAAAATAGATTCAAGAAAAGATCCAAGCAATTCCTTTGTAACTGCTGGTAAGTGTATTTCCGGTTCCTTAGAAGTTCATATGACCAGTAAGTAGCCTATACGGATGAAAATTTGCATATGGCACTTATATAAAAAGAAATATTTAAAATTATGAAATACATTATTAATAAATTTTAAAGAAATTATTACAATTACTAATCTGTATTATTTAATACTAAATAATTTTTCTTAATTTCTAATAAATACAAAGATTATATTAAGTTTATTGTATCAAATTACAATTAAATTATACAATTAACAATACCTTTTAATCTTTTGTTAGATGATATGATAATTTATTGTTAAATTTAGTAAATTTATGGTTCATTAACGTTCCGAATAACCAAAACGCCGTGTGTCAACGCACAAAAAAAAAAAAAAATAAAAACAGTTTCTCGTCTATTGTGCCAACCTGTAACCCGTGCCACTTCGGACTTAGACCGTGTCCCCGACTTCAACGGACGAAGTCTCCCCGTGCCTTACAGACTTGTCAACACCACTGTCCCGGGGCCACCTTCGATCGATCATCGAAGAACCACATCGACGCTCAGGACGTCCGAACCGCTTGTCCAAAGCAAACTATTTTGTACATAGTATATGTACAAAATATGTTATTTTATGTTAAAAGTTTTTTGTCAGATATTTGTCGTCTTTGTCTCTACAGCCACCACCCATGTACGAATGGACCCTAGACCATTACTGACGCGCAATTAACTGATTGCCTCTGGAAGTCGGCTTCTTACAAAAACACAGCTTCCCTATCATCAAATGTCACAGCACGTCACTGTTAAACTATGCTGAAATTTCATTTGTGAGGTTCAGAGGTTTTCGTTTTTATGACATCCTTTATTCCAGTTTTGCAGTATTTGAAGTATCTTTGTATTTTATACAAGTTTGTTAATATGTTATGGAAGAAATCTGTTTTGCATTTAATTATTTTGGACATTTTTCGAAAAAAATCTATTGTTTCGCTGATTCCAAAGACGATTAAATACAAAATACATGTCTGCAAAATACGAAATACACAAAATACACGATAGTATGTGTACGCCTAGCTTTAGTCGTTAACAAGGCTAACGAGTGAAATTATGTAAAACTAGATGAGCCCCGCGTTGCCTGGGCAAAAAATAACAGCAAAGTTTAAGATTATTAGATTATTTCGTACTTCAAATCCTTCTATTATATTATATCATAGCATTTAATTTATATGTACAGTACAAAGGTTTATTGCAGCGAGTGATCAATCTAACAGATTTTAAAAAAAAATTTTTATTGTGTACAGTAGACGATAAATAACCCTTACATAAGATAGTCTTTGTAGTTACAGTATATAAATCAAACACTATAATATAACACACTAAAACGAAAACTATAAAAACAGTTTGGTTATTTTAGCCTACCATTGTCACGTTTATCGCGCTACTCGACGGTACAAAATGGCACAATCTCATTGGACAAGTAATCATGAAAATTAAAATATCTTAAAAAATTTTTGACGTCATATTTTTTTCCTAATGTTAACTCTAAGAAACTGTACCATTCGCAGCCAAATATCAAATGGTAATCTGCCAACCAATCAAATTTCGCGAAAAACGGATCATATATTTACACTTGGCACCCTCGAAAACCACATTTTATGCTCGCCGGTAACTTTGTATTATACAATTTTCTT
This sequence comes from Centruroides vittatus, assembly GCF_030686945.1. NCBI lineage: Eukaryota > Metazoa > Arthropoda > Arachnida > Scorpiones > Buthidae > Centruroides > Centruroides vittatus. The sequence goes on along the minus strand of NW_027122710.1, from coordinate 3,124,492 downwards.
ATTCGAATGCCACCATAGCGCTTTCTAATCGAAAGGAGACTGTTGCAGAAGGAGGTCGAAGTAATTCGACCAAAAGTAGTTTGTTAAGTTATGGCAACGCAAAACTTGGGCGATATGCCTAGGGGTGATGCCTTCCGGGAGGTCTTTTTAAGGGAAACTGGCCCCTATTTAGGCGTTACAGACGTGGAGAAAATCCGGAAAACTCCACGTGGCTAGCCCGTCCGAGCGAGACGCGAACCTACGACTGAACGTCCAGTGTTCAGGGTACGAAGACCGTTTGGCCACTGGTGGGCTCACCAAAAGTAGTCGTTGACCTCCTCCCAGAAGACAGAATGGTCAACGACTACTAATTAATACCACTCTACTATTCATAATTGAAAAGTGATCGGTGTTGGATAGGTTGTGATGGCCACACACGTGATCGAAGTTGTTAACCTTAACATCCGAAAGACTTCACGATTTCTTTAAAAAAACATCTTGTAAAAATGCAATAATAATTACCTTTATGTGATGATAAGGTGTTTACATTTTTGCAACAAACTGTATAAACTACGTGGAAGTATGTTCTCGTAAATATCAACTTTATAGAAAAATTATCGGGTTGCAATTTGAAAAAATTGTAGACCTATAAATTCCGACTGATATCTCTTGTCTATATGTGTTTCTGTCTGTCCTTTCTTAATCTCGAGAAAGGTGTTAGATAGACGAAAGTCGAGAGTAGATATGGTTAAGAGCGGGCAGGGACGGATCTAGGTTTTTCGGGGACTGAGGCTTATTGAAGTTTAATGAGACCTCATTTTTTGTTAGATTAAAAAAATTCATTTTTAATAACATAAAAATCAGAGTTGAAATATATTTATTTATGAAATGGTGTTGAATGACACCATATCGATAGGTGCTCATTGTTAATGAAAAAGTATTAAAAATTTATAGTAATAATTCAATTTTTGTGGGCCCTTGACACTTGGAGACCCGGGGCTTAAGTCCTATTAGTCCCTATGTAGATCCGCCCGTTGGAGCTGGAAGCCCAGATTAACTATATATGAACTTCGATGCAAACTGGAAGTCACGTTACATCAATCCAAAATTTTTCCCTGAACGGAGTTAGATAGATAACTGGCCCGACTCTATTGCTAACAGGAAAACTATGAAGTACAGTACGGTAAAGGACTAAAGGAATTGAGAACATTGTGACAAAAAGTTGCAGCCCGGCATTATAACGATGTCACAATAAATAATCGTTCGTTAGAATTAGTTTGGTTTATTTGGTTAAGGCGACGCGACACGTGTGCGATATGCCTAGGGAGATGCATCACGGGAAGACTTTTATGGGAAGCTGGACTCTAGGTGTTACTAACCTGAAGAAAAGTCGAAAACTCCAGCCCGCTCGCCATGCCTGAACCCCCGACTAATTACCAAAGTTCGGTGGTTTTATGCACTCGGTTACTGAAGGGCGCTTATATAGGGCGCTTATATTCAGAAAGTATCGTTTACAAATGAAAAAAAACTAGAGTTGTTAGATGTGGAAAATTAAATTCTTATAGGCTTTTCACAGGTTAAACATATTCGAATGCAAACACAAAAATGGAACAAAAAATTTAAATACAAACAAAATAAAATAACGGATAAAATATACATATAAGACAGTAAAAAATAAATATAAATAACAAAAAAATATAAAAAATATGTATAGGTTAAATAAATAAACATTAATAAATTACATGAAACTCTAATAAATGCAAGACATGCATTTATCAATAAATTATATGAAATTCTGACAAATATAAGATATGCAGTGATAACAAAATCAAGGCATTAAATTAAGAGCTATCAAACTTCTTAATTAAATATTTCCATGCCGAAGGCAACCCTTCAGCATCCCTGGCATTAATGCAGGCATTATGTAATCTGCTCTTAAATATTTCAATTTTTTCGGCGCAAAACGCTAAAGTCAGTGAATGTACAGGTTTAATAATGTCCGCTTCACCCCACTTGACTATCGAGCCTTCAACCTGCGCCATCTGAGATAGAATTGTGGCGTTAGATCTTTTGCTGATGTTGTACTTGTGCTCCCTCAATCTAATCCCTAAGTTTCTATTAGTAACTCCAATGTAGTTTTTATTAATGCCTAGTTCTTGGTTTTCATAAAGAATTTTGTACACTCCAGCCATTCTTTCTTTATCAATTTTGTCTTTGTCGTTCCTTAATAATTTGTACAGGTTGGGAGCCCTCTTGAAAATTAATTTGGTATTTTTGCGGGCTGAGATTTCCTTCATGATAGCTTCTTTCTTTCTGTCATACGTGAACTTTGTGAATTTGCGGAAATCCCCTCTTTGAGCTTTTGTTTTGTTAATCTTGTAGTTTTTGATTAGTGCGGTTATCATATCCGCCCTGTACCCTAGAGTTCCAGCGATAAAAGAAATCTACAGGGTATCACATATCGCTAGAACTCTGGGTACAGGGCGGATATGATAACCGCACTAATCAAAAACTACAAGATTAACAAAACAAAAGCTCAAAAAGGGGATTTCCGCAAATTCACAAAGTTCACGTATGACAGAAAGAAAGAAGCTATCATGAAGGAAATCTCAGCCCGCAAAAATACCAAATTAATTTTCAAGAGGGCTCCCAACCTGTACAAATTATTAAGGAACGACAAAGACAAAATTGATAAAGAAAGAATGGCTGGAGTGTACAAAATTTCTTATGAAAACCAAGAACTAGGCATTAATAAAAACTACATTGGAGTTACTAATAGAAACTTAGGGATTAGATTGATGGAGCACAAGTACAACATCAGCAAATGATCTAACGCCACAATTCTATCTCAGATGGCGCAGGTTGAAGGCTCGATAGTCAAGTGGGGTGAAGCGGACATTATTAAACCTGTACATTCACTGACTTTAGCGTTTTGCGCCGAAAAAATTGAAATATTTAAGAGCAGATTACATAATGCCTGCATTAATGCCAGGGATGCTGAAGGGTCGCCTTCGGCATGGAAGTATTTAATTAAGAGGTTTGATAGCTCTTAATTTAATGCCTTGATTTTTGTTATCACTGCATATCTTATATTTGTCAGAATTTCATATAATTTATTGATAAATGCATGTCTTGCATTTATTAGAGTTTCATGTAATTTATTAATGTTTATTTATTTAACCTATACATATTTTTTATATTTTTTTGTTATTTATATTTATTTTTTACTGTCTTATATGTATATTTTATCCGTTATTTTATTTTGTTTGTATTTAAATTTTTTGTTCCATTTTTGTGTTTGCATTCGAATGTGTTTAACCTGATGATGGCCAACGGGTTTGGCTGAAAACGTTTGTTATTTATTAAATTTTCTCAGCAACTTAAGGTGTTTGGTTGTTTCTGATTTAATTTTGCTGAGTGAGTTCACTTCAATGTAATTGCTGATTTACATTCGATTCAAACATTTCATTCGCTCAATTACGGGCAGCGCCATCTATTGACGCTACGTGTAAATTAAAGTGGCTAGAAAATATAGTGTCGAAAGCGCTTATATCCCTCCAGTTTAACCGTTGGGTCCACACATCGAGGTTAGTGACGTCATAGAAAAGGTGGCGCTGATGTCAATCATAGTGCTACTTTTTGCTATAGCTACATAATATCCTTTCATACAACATTGAAAGCGATTAAATTTGTGTTTGTAAAGTAAATAAATTCATAGGAAATGTTAGTCGGTGTTAATCAATGTTAAACGTTAATTTCTTGGTGACATTTTTAAATTATATAGATGAATGGGAGAAATATGCTGGTAGCAGGGATGGTAAAGGATTTTTAAGTAAAAGCCCAGCTAGAGCTCAGAGTGAGCATTAACAGTACTCTTTCGTTACTCCAATACTTGAATCAACAGTTCAAATATAGCTACATCCTAACGTTTCGTTTAATTAATTAATTAAGCCAGGAAAAAAATAATTTCTTCGGTATTGTCCGGCAGTATGCAGGTCAGTTTTTCACAATTATTAATTGCCTGAGCTTCTATAATTTGGCTAGGTCACATGAAACAGGTAATGTGCAAGAAAATATATCAATTCTGATTCTGTGTGTACGGTCCTTGTAATCCAAAAAATGATTCTGGTAGACGATCATACAGCAATGGTTAGGAAATTTACGGTTTATTTAATCAAATGCATTTCAGGTTGGCTTATCTCGCAACCCCTCTTCAGTGCTGTCAAAGAATACAAATTATGGTAAGGTTTCCGACAATATTAAACATTACGTAAAGTGGAATACATTAATATAAGTTCTCTTTTCTCTGTACCAAACTTACCACAACTTGATATAACAAATATTCAGAAAAAAATTGATGAGCTACTTGATCCTGGAGACATAGGTAAGTATATTTCTGGTAGCAATTGGGCGGTAAATGATCATTACTCATATATCAGAAAAAAAGTGACTCACGTTTAATTTATTTCTAGTTGGCTGCACTGAACATAGAGAAATTGTCACTAAATATATTGTAAAATTTTACTTACTGACTAGATTACATTTCCTCATAAAGGGTCTGAATACATCTAAAGAATACACTAGAAAGCAAAAATTCTACCTAAAGCACAGACGAATCACATAGCTACCGTACTGCAACTGCAGAATTAGGCTAAGAATAAACGATTTCATCCAACTTTCTGACCAAATATTTAGTTTATATATATTACTCCACTGTAATTTTTAATTCCTTTCTTTTTCTTGAAAAAGGTGATAAATCTACATGCATATTAATCTGTAATTTTTTAAGATTTTTCAAATATGCAGTGTATGAGTAGTAGCATAAAGCTGCACATTAAAAAGTTTAGTTTATATGCGTAGGTACTGTACTTTTGGCAGTAGGCTAGTAATCGTTTATTCGTTACATACTTAATTTTGTAATTTTATATTGGGACAATAAAGTAACATTCAGCATTTATATTTTATATACTGTGTAGAATCTAATTGAAATTTTATATTGCTTTATAGTATGTCACATAATACTGTATGAACGGCATACAGTATTATGTAGCTGATGGTATTTGCCTAATAAGTTCTAAGTGGAAGAGATTCACAAAGCCATATAAAAGTTACATTTTATTATTAAAAATATGATAAATTCTATTTTTTAGTAAATATGAATAAACCTTGTTGGTAATAACAAGAGTAGATTATTCTTATACTCTAAATCAGCTGCTCTAAATAATACTTGTTTGTACAGTACTCAACAGTTGTAATGTAAAAATAGACAATACAGTGTAGGCTATTTGATTTAAAAAGAATCTTAATTAGCATTAATAAAATCGAATTCCTTCATGAATAAATGTTAATAAAATAATACTATATAATAATTGATTGCTTGTGTTATGATTTATTATCGATCTAAATTCTTTTACTACTAAAAATCCCACCTAAAACCAATATAAACATAGGATGATACAGCCAATGTAGCACAACGATTGACAGCAGCGCCTCTAGCGGCAACCTCTAATAGAGGGACAGAAAATAAGCTCGATTCCGACATTATATTTTCTAGCCACTTTAGTGTAAATCAGCAAATAGAATGCTATACATTTTCTTGAATATTTTTGCCAATAGATGGCGCTACGTATAAACTAGTAAATCGAATGAAGATAAAAATAAATTGATTTACAGAAATCCAATAGATATTTTAGGGTTGGATTTTCGACATTATCTAAGTTGACGTTATATAAACGTAACTGCCGAGTTTCGTAGCAATTGGTTAAACGGCATAGTCTTGTATAGCGAACAAAACATCCAAACATTCTCATTTATATACTATATATATATATTCTACATATGTAATATATAATGTATATTCAATGTATAATATATATATATATATACATTGTATTTCGAAACTCAAGGGACCAAAAAACACGACTTCGAAATTAAATCGAAGTCGTGTTTTTTGGTCCCTTGAGTTTCGAAATAATAGTTTTACTGCACTGAGGATTTCTATTAATATAAACGTATGGTACATACAAAAACAGTATTAGAATAATAGTTTAGTCGGCTTAAAATTGATTATAGTATGTAATCTATTAAAGATAAATATATTTTATCGAGTATGTACTCTATCTCTACAGTATTTAGACTAATAAAGCTTAGGTTCTAAATTTATAGTATTAATTATAATTTTAGTATTAGTAGTAAAATTTAAAATTTTAGTATAATTCTTATAATTGCTTAGATACAGCTTTTTGATTTAAAAAATATTCCAACTATCAATACTAATCAATTGTAAAATCTCATTAATACTAACAGGAAAAAATGGACATCTTAGAAAAAAGAGAAAGACAAAGAGAAATAAATAAAATGAAACAACGAGAAAGGCGTGTTAACGAAACACAACAAGAAAGAGAAGAACGCCTACGAAACAATCGAGAAAGAATACGATTATCACGTATTAGAGAAAGAGAAGAAGCAGAAATTAGAAGAACGCTAAGAGAAAATAATCAAAATCAAAGAGAGCGTGAAGAGAGAGAGAACGAACTCAGAGGACGTGGAGAGAGTGACCGCAGAGAATGTGAAGAGAGAATGAACGTAGAGAACGTGAAAGACATCAAGAAGGAAGCGTCATTACTTTTGAAATTATTTTATCTGAACACATCAACATCAATTTGTATCATTAAGCAAGATTTTAAGGAATCGTATACGGACTTATCCCTGAACGGACATATTGTGCTTGAATGATCTGACAAGAGGAATGAAATTTGGCACGATTATTAGCAAATCCTACTACGTAAGAGAATATTTCCCCTTCCAACGATTCCGTAGAGACTTTTCAAAAACATAATCTATATATATATATAATTACTTATCCTGACTGACTGACTGATTCATCATCGCCCAGAGCAAACCGCTGAACCTAAAGTGGTAAAATTTGGTACACAGTTAGGGTACGTCATGGAAATGCACACTAAGAAGCGATTTTTAGAAATTTCCCCGCGGGTGATGCTCTTTCGGGTTTCTGCTTCAGGTCAGTCGTTTAGTCAGTCAAAAGGTCAGTCGTTTAGTCGGTGAATAAAGTAAATTACCTTCCTTCCAGCATATGTTTGAACTTCCTGATAATGAGTAAGCTGCGTACAACTCACGGTCATAAGCGGACCACTTTTTTTGTGATTCTGAGAATTTCTGATTGAAGAATGCTAATGGCTGCCAATGTCCGTCGATCATCTGTTGTAAGGATTCTCCCATAGCGGTGGATGACGCATCAACCATTAAGGATAGAGGTGCATTTCGTGACGAGTGGGCTAAGAGTGCGGCACTAGCAACGGCGTTTTTTACGTTGTGGAAGGCATTGTCGGCATCGGGGGTCCACTCGTGGTGATCTTTTGGAGTCGGGGTGCCCTGGAGAAGTTTGTTAAGTTCTATGGTAATGTGGGCTGAGTTGCGTACAAAACGGCGATAAAAGTTAACCAGTCCTCCCCTTTTCGGAACGACGTGTAATGGCGATGGCCAGCTGCTGGTGGACGGTCGGCAGATTCCTTGATAGAGCATGAACTCAAATTCGCGCTTAGCCAGTATGTACTTATCTGGCGCGAGTCGCCAGGGTTTTGCAGTGTACTGGCTGCCCTGGAGTCGTGATGATGTAATGGACCGTGGAATATCGGACGGGTGCAATGGTTGGAGATGGACGTGTTATTTCGGGAAACTCGCTCAATAGTCGATGGTATGGAGAGTCGCCGGCAATAGTCCGGACAGACGATGTAGTGACGCTGAGAATATGTCCATGGCTCACCAGTTTCACGGTTGAGTCGATGAGACGTTTGTAACGATAGTCGGAAAGAAGTTCATAATGGGATAAAAAGCCAGCACCGTGTTGTAACGTCGGCAACAATGTGAAATTCCGTCGAAGAGAAAAATCGGGCGTGATTGTCGCATAGCCGTATGTCTTAATTGCTGTTCCATTCGCTGCGAAGAGTTGGTAGTCTTCTACACAGTGCCTTGGAAAACGTGAAGCTGGATAAACGGAGACATCGACGCCACTGTCGATCAAGGCCACTTGACGTACGGTCCGTGATGAATAGGCGACGGCTTGGAGTTTCGGAATCAGTCGCCGTCTCTACTGACTCCCGTTTTCGTTTCCAATCGAACAAGGTGGTCGGCATCGTCGGGCATTCGCTCCAAATTTCGTATAGTACCAGCAGATATTGTTAGGAGAGGCGGTAGGAGGAGAGTGTCGACTGAGTCTTCCACGGCTGGAGTAACGGCGGCGAATTAGGGAACGGCCATATCGTCGTGACATCTCGGAAATTTGTGTTGAGAGTTCGGTGATTTGCACCTCGAGCGCAGCGATTCTGGAGTCGCTCGTGGCAGGGGTCGTAGACGTGGCGGAGAGGTTCGGTGTCAGAGGGTACAGTTCTCTAAGACGGTCAGCGATCTTAGCGAGGGATTCGAGCGTGCACTAGGATCCAGTTAGTATCTTCTGCATATCTGCGGGAAGACGGGATAATCAAATACTTTTGAGTAAGTCCTCCGTAACTGCATGGCCCGGGACAGTTCTCAAGCGTCGAAGAAATTGCGATGGCATGCGGTCACCGAGCTCTTCGGTAAGTAGGAGCTTTTGAGACGTTGAGCTTCGGACTGGGACATGCGGTCGATCAGTGCCCGCTTTATCGCTTTGTACTGTACTTGTCGGTGTCCGGAGGTGCGGCTAATATGTCCTGCATTTCGGTAGCCATGCGTTCCGATAAACTCGCGACCAAGTAGCTATACAGTCAACCCTGTTTTTATGCGGTCTTTATTTGTGCGGTATAGTTGGCGACTAGTCTCATGCGTTTTGTCTTGTCTCACGTTGACTTATTATGGCATAAATGAACTTATCTATATATATAATCGAGACGAGTTGATAATAATAATAATAATAATAATAATAATAATAATAACCAGAAACTATACGACACATCACCTCTGGTTGCAAGCTCTTGGCACAGACAGATTATCTACACAGACATAATCAAGTAGCAAATATAATACACCAAGAGCTTGTAAAGAAACACAAATTAGTAGACATCCACGAGCCATACTACAAATACATTCCACAGACAGTATTGGAAAACAACACGCACAAAATGTACTACGACAGAGCCATAATCACAGATAAAACAATTTACCACAACAGACCAGACATCACACTCATTGACAAACACAATAAAATCACATACATTATAGACATATCCATTCCAAACACTCACAATATACAAAACGCATGCACTGAAAAAATTAGCAAGTACACAGAACTTGCCCAGGAAATAAGGCATCTGTGGAGGATGGATAGGGTGCTTATTGTACCTGTCGTTCTCTCTTCTACAGGTGTCATACCACACACACTACACAAAAGCCTGGGCACATTAGAATTGAATAGAAACACATAACATCACACTACAGAAGGCCACTATATTGAATACATGTCATATTGTGAGAAAATTCCTGAATACAGACACACACACTGATACACTTTTTTAATTTCTGTTTTGGTTACTATGCCTTGACTTTGGTCCGGCATAGTACACAGCCACCGGTGTTAACCGAGTATATCTCACTTAACCCAACATAATAAATAATAATAATAATAATAATCAGCGCAGAGCCCAAACGGTTAGGAGTTGAAAGTTGAAATTTGGTACACAGTTAGGGTACATCACGAAAACGCACACTAAGAAGGGATTTTTCGAAATTCCTCCCCACGGGGAGAGGGACAGGATTAAGTCTTAACACTTCCATCAACAATGGAAGTGTTAAGTAACAATGGAAGTGTGAAGCAACAATGGAAGTGGGAAGTAATAATGGAAGTGTCAACAATGGAAGTGTTAACAATGGAAGTGTTAACAATGGAAGTGTTACGTAACAATGGAAATGTTAAGAGCCCAAACGGTTAAGAGTAGAAAGTTGAAATTTGGTACATAGTTATGGTACCTGTACGTCACAAAAACGCACACTAAGAAGGGATTTTTCGAAATTTCTCCCCACGGGGAGAGGGACAGGATTAAGTCTTAACACTTCCATCAACAATGGAAGTGTTAAGTATCAATAGAAGTGTTAAGTAACAATGGAGAACAAGAGAAGGCGACGTGCAAGATTTACGGGCGCTGGAGGAAAAAAAAAAAGTAATATGTTAGAACATATTCGATTTTCAAATTTAAATAGATTAATTCGGTTTTTCTCGACTTTTCTTCTTTAGAACATTCGATGAAAATCGAACGATATAATCAGAACACGTCGTGAAAATCGAACAATATTACAACATTCGATTTTCAAATTCGACCTTTTATTACAAATATTTAGTTTGTTGATGAAATTACTCTTTTTCTTCTGTGACTATAACGTAATAATCTTAATCTTCGCTATCATTACTTTTGCCCGAGCAACGCCGGGCCCACCCGCTAGTTATAGTAATATTATTGTACGAATATGCGAAAAATGAAATAATTTCTTTTTTAAGTCAACATAACACCACCTGGACAAAAATATGTAAAACAGACGATAGACAAGCGATGCAGTCAAGTGCTGACATCTGTTGTCAATAAATTCTACGTCTGTTTTAATTACGTTAATTAAACCTTCAAAGTGCTTTAACATTCCTGGGCCATTAAGATAAGATTCATTTCAAAGCGTAAATGTACTGTATTATTTTTTCTATTTAGATATAAAATTTTAGGATTTTTATTTTATGTTTAGACATAATCCCTGAAAATGAATAAGGGCAAAAACAAAGCGAAGAGGAAGGTAATTTCCTTAGAGACTAAGACTACGCTTTTAAAACGAGTTATTTTCTATGTCAGACTTTTTTATGCGGTCCCTATCCACCGCATAAAAACAGGTTTGACTGTATTTAGTTTAGTCGTGAGATACATTAGCGAGGATAAATTGACTCTCTAGCTGGGCGAACCATAGAGTTGGGTTTTCGGACCAAAATGGAAGAGACTTAACTGCCACATGGCTGACAACGGGTTCGCTCATTTTCGTCACGTACAGTACCTGGACAAATGTTGCTATTATCCGGGCAAAATTCCTGAATTTCGATAGGAATTAAATGTGTCGAAAGTTCCAAATGTTCGGGTCACCAATGTAGGCTGTGGTCGGCGAGCACTATAGTCCTTGTCAGGTCGAAGCGGCTGGATCTCGATCATACACATCACAACTCCTTAGGCGCCAAAGAAAAAAGGCGGGAATTCCTCGATGTCGCTGACGTCACCACCGCTCGAGACCCTCTGGCGGCGTTCTCACGCGTTCGCGCCCTTATTACTATTACAGATGCGATTTTTTGTTTTCAACTACATTTAGTACTCATTGAGTACTTAGGTGTACTAAATTGATAACCTTTCAGACATTGTTATAAATATTTTTATATATTTCGATTTTTTAACGAAATGTTCGAACCGTTTTCAAATTCGAATTTGTTATTGCATATTTGTTCGATTATAGAACGATTGTAAACGTTCCAGAAAATTGATGAAATTGAAAACAGTTCCTTTGATTTTCAGCAATTCTCATCATTCTCAACGGTAGGTGTTATATAACAATTACTATCGTTGTTGAAATGCTGAATATAAATGTTGTTTGCTTGCAAAATCCGCGCGGCAAAGTCGCGGGTAACAGCTAGTACGTACCTTCATATCCAGGATTCAGTTGGTCATGATAGCCCTCATTACTCGAGGAGAAGAAAATGTCTACATCGAAATTAAAGAAGTAGAGGAAGTAAGGATGGGACTAATCACCCAATGCGTTAGAAACACAAATATTTAGGGCAAGAAATGTATTGTCCAACTGATCAGCAATCTGTGCTAAAAAATCAACGCCAAATTGAGGTTAGCAACAACCTGTCGCCAATAGTCAACCTCAAGATTTTCGATAAACCGGTCATCGTCGTCAGTGCCGACTGCACTCATTCTTTGCCACACAACAAAATAAAATCGTCGATTTCCGCTTTGGTGGGAAGCAGTGGCGTAGCGTAGTGGGGGCGGCAGGGGCGGCCCGCCCCGGGCGGCACTTAAGGGGACGGAAAAATTTCACAATAAATAATAATATCTTGTAAAAATACCTAAATTAGGGAGCGGCGAAATTTTCCTCCACCCCGGGTGGCTTACACCCACGCTACGCCATTGGCGGGAAGTTTGGACAATTATCCAAGTAGATAAGCCACAACTGTCAGCGTGCAGACGAACGGCAAGAAGAACAGAATGGAGACCATCGAGGATACGAAAGACAGGACGAAAGACTTAATTATTATCGTTCTATGGAAACACATGAGGACAAAGACCCCAAAAAATTATATTTTACACAGACGGATTGAGCAAAGATGAATTTTCTAGAAAGAGCAGTGAACAAATAATTGGCGATGATACGTGATGCCTGCGCCTAAACAAATCCTTCGGAAGTATACAAATCACCCATCACTTTTGTCGTCGTGGGAAAACGACACCACACGTTTCATATCGGAAAATTTGGAAGACGGAGTGGGAAAACATCGGAACATCCCCGGATACGACCATGGATACGAACATCGTCCACCCCATCGAATTCGATTTTTTCATCTGCTGCCACGCCTGCATCCAGAGCACCATCAGACCCGCTCATTACACCGTGTTGTGGAACGTTAACAATTCTATGGCGGACGAGTTGCAAATCCTGTTGAATTCATTGTGAAGTGTACTCGAATCATCGAGGCTATTAAGGAAACATTTTGTTTTTATTAATTTTATAAATTTTATAATTAATTTTGGATTTTTGTATATTTTAATAGAAAATAATTCGCCGATTCTTTTATTTACATTGATAAGCTGAAATTTCTTAGTCTGGTACTTATGTTTATTTATTTCTTTTATTTATAAAACTGTTAATTTTATATATGTATTATTTATTAAACAGTAATTAAATTATGGTGTCTTAACTTCTGTCATTTGATAAAACGTAGAAAAATAATATAAGTTTCAATAAGATTTCATTTTATATAGTCTATCTCTTGGACTTGTGCGAAAAACTGTTCGATGCTATAATTCTTTTGGAAAATAATCCATTCGGCAATAACTTTGTAGAATAATTTTAAATGAATAAGGATACTTTATATATTTGAGAATACCCATATTGACCACGTCATATGCACTTCTTATTATGAAAAGCCTACAACTGTCCAATGTGGACGAGGATTTTATTCGAATTATTATGGAAAATTACGATTCTTACAAAATTACGTCAATGAGAGAATTTCTAAGGTTGTCCTGCGAAAAAGTAAATAGCAAAGCTGGTCTTTGTCGCATTTACAGGTTGTGCCAGAAACGCCTGTTTTTAAATTTTAATTCACGGGACATGTAGCTGTTTACAAAATATTGTTTTCAAGAAATAACAGCAATGCTCATTCACTCTCCACTTCCTAATGAAATTTCACAAATAAACAACAAAATCGTTTTAAGAAATATATACTGTATAAGGAATGGATTAGCATGCCGAGGGCTTAAAAAATTAGCCATATGTGATCATTTCGGACAAGAAAATCATTGACATATTTACAAATAAAATATATAGAACATAATTATTACAGAAAATGCTTTTAGCCCTAAGTATAAATTAATTAAAATATATATAACCGTGAGGCAGATAATAGTATAAGGGCTTATCATACCAATGACATAGGGCACAAATGATCAAGAATCAAAGTAAAAACATTTAATAAAACTAAAACAGGTTGTACAATAAGATGATTACAAAAGTATAGAAACCGAAAAAATTAAAATGCATTTCGGACTATTCTCCTATAGACCGAAATTCTTAATCGAAATTTCCGAAATCTCTTCCTATATTCCTATTTTCCTCATCAGTTGGTATAACAAAAGGTTTTAGTATACTTAAAATTAGTTTAATGTTACCTTAGGATACAAGGTGAAGGAATAAATTTAAAATTAAACTTAAATTATGCCTAAAGCTATACAATATAAAGATGAAACGTCGCCGTAATAGTATGAGCAGTAAGCAATATCAATGTAGACAGAAGTAATATTTCTTCTTAACGTTGCCTGGTAACGTGACGAACAGGGTGCTGATACAAAAACTGTTATGATTTAGTCGGATTATTGGTCATAGTTATGAACTAATGTTAAGTACTCACTTTTTGAACCTTTGTATCCGGTACTTTTTTACCCTCCAGAAGGAGGGTAAAAAAGTATCGGATACAAAGGTTCTAAAAGTAAGTACTTATTTAATACCGGTATTCAGACTTGAAGATTTGGGAACTAATGTTATACAGTTTAAAATTATGTACAGTACAGTACATTAATTAAGTTAGGGGTATATAAACGTAACTGCCGAGTTTCGTAGCAATTGCTCGAACGGCCTAGGCGTGTATAGAGAACAAACATTTAAACATACAAACATTCTTATTTACTGTGTATACAGTATATAGATTAACCGGATGGCCGAAACCATTAACTTGCCGCTTGCCGCTCTCGGGAATATGGAGTAGAATCTGAGAGGTGGAAAAAGTATTTTTGGGAAATAGTCTGTCCCGAATATATCGTATCCCCTATATGCCCGGTCCGTCTTTTTTTTTTTTTTTTTTTTTTTTTTTTTTTTTTTTTTTTTTTAGGTTTGACCTAACCTGTATTAAACCTGAAGAAGACCCCTTAGTGTGTATAGGCCGGAGGCCGGAGGCTAAGATAGCAACCGACGGTTCTGGTGACCCGGAATCGAATCCAGACGGGTCGAAAAAGCCTGGAAATTTTCGAGGAACAGTCTGTCCGAATATGTCGGGTCTCGATTCGTCTTCATTCACCCGCTCCATTGCGGGCTTGGCCAAACCCAATATATAATATATTATTTTTTGGGTTATATATTATATATATATATTATAAAAATAAATAAATATAAAAATATTATTTTGTTTTTTATGTTTTCGAATTTATTTATTTATTTATTTTTTTGATATACTTCCAATATGTGGCGCTCGAGTCGAATTAAAGTGCGGCATGTGAAGTAACATGTAAAATGTTTTGAGAAGTTACATTAAAATGAGCAAAATATATTCAATTTTTAATTATAAACTGAACCGATCTTAATATTTATCTTTTAAAAAATTATGTAATTTTACTTTCTGTAAATTTGCAAATTAATCCATTGATCATTTTATAATTGAAATGTTTTGAATAAAATGTCAAAATCTCTGCTTTGTAAATTGTTACAAAAACGAACGTACGATATCCTTTCGCAGAAAAGATATTTAGTGCTATGTTTTGTTGGATTTGTTTTATTATCTGTTTCTGCATTTCGGTTTGGAGAGGTACGTACTACAACAATATATTAATTCCTATCTATTGATATTAACATTCTGTAGTTTAAATACAGTCAAACCTGTATATAGCGGAAACCTGCCTACTACGGAAGAATTATTCGGTCCCTTGGGGTTCCATTATATACAGGTTTGACTATATATTTGCATGCACAATAGTTACCTATGTGTATATTATACCACACAAATATACGGTATTAACGGCCATTGTGGCTTGTGAGTGGTGCAACTACAGCTCTGAACGAGGCAGTTGGGACTCCTCACGGCCGTACACTTGGCCTGTTAGGAATAAAAAAAAGTCAGAGGACTCAAGGGTCTACTTGTGATTCTTGGCCAGATTTAGACTTCCCGAAATTGGTCTGTCTGAAATTCGGAAGGACCTTGAAAATGGGCAGAATTTAAAAATGAAAATCCAGAAGTATTTCTCGAAATGATGATAAAAATCAACTGCTTTCCTTTTACTACAGATGGCTAAAAGCTCGTAAAATATAAGAAACTAGCAGATGAACATGGCATTGCTCGGGCAAAAAGTAACGAGGGCAAAAATTAAGATTATTAGATTATAGTCAATCTTACCCATTTTTAAGAATTGCCGAGTGCAAGAATTAGGTCCCCCCTTTTTTGAGGTAATTAGAGAATTTTTAAATGTTTGATTTCCCACACCTAAAACAGTATCGTAGAAGCCAAGTTCCTCGGGATAATCCTTAACCCTCTCCCCACAGGGTGAATTTCAAAAAAACTCTTTCTAGTGTGCATTGTCATGGTATACCCTAACTATGTACCAAATTTCAACTTCCAACTCTTGTTTGGGCTCTGTGATTATCATCATCATCATCATCATCAACCCATCTTGATTATATTATAAAATGCTGTTACACTGCTACCACCGCAGGCCAGATCCAGCCTGTGAGGTCAGTTCATCTGGCCCATTGCTGCACTGTATCACAAATGAGCTAAAATATAATTATTTATATGGAAATATCATAGATTGTAGATGAACTTACTATGTAGAAAAAATTAAAATAAGTGTAAATAAAAATGCCAAAATTGGTCCAATCTGGATTTTGCATTTGACAGTAATATAATTTTTAGGAAAATCAGTTAAATGAGAAGTTTGGCAAATTTTTGCACTTTGGATATTGGAGCACTTTTTGTGAAAGTACAGTACCTGCAATGAAGTTTCTAAGAAAAGCAATTATGAGCTTGCTGCAGCAATCATGTTTGGGTATTGGTAAATAAATATGTTGGTTTTTTTTGTGTATTCAGTATACTATATTGAACAAAATGGTTATGCAGCCAGTGCTCCTCATTCTCTGTTATCTGGCCTGCTGTGAAAAAAGTTTGATGATCCCTGGTCTACAGCTTTGATAAGGTTCCAACTGCATCAGCATTCTAGAATTTTACTTCTTCTAAATCTTTGTTGTGGCTCTCTAATTTCATACTGTGTCACACTGTGGCTAAATAATTTCTTTTTATAAACTTGATACATACTAGTTATACATATAAATTATTTTTTTAAGTTTGCTGAGTAGGCTTGGCTACTCAATATATATCATATACAATATTAATGTTTGTATTTACATATATGTATACACATGTACTGTACTGTACAGTACATCTAGTACATTATTTATTTAAGCAAAATACAGTTTGAGATATCAACTTTCTACATTTGAGATATTAAAATAATAATTTTTCATTTTATTATAATTGTACAAATCAGAAATAATTTACTATACATTGAATGACTTAATTTGCAATTTAAATTTTCTGATAAAATTGCATTTCAGATGTTTGTTTATTAGTTTTTTTGAAATGTGAATGAACCTTCACTAGCTCTAGTAATTTGCCACATAGCTGAAATTTTTTAGATTTTGTATTTTGACTTTGTGTCAGATCGCATACGAGTTAAAGTTTACCTTGGTAGTCCCAATGGAGGCGCTTCGGTTAGATTAGGTAGGTTAGGTTAGGTTAGGTTAACTACATTTTTAGTAGACATTTCCTTGTTTTTCTTTAGTTTAAGAACTACCGTGAATCAATATGATGTTAAACAATCAGCAATCTGCTGGCAGCTTCCCTCTGGAAGGAGTCTGTTGGGAGCATTAACAGTTGGAAGCGTGGCCATTGGGGCTACCAGGGTAAACTTTAATCCCCATATGTTGTTACTATTGATTTTGATGGCATGATAGAATCCTAGATATTTGGATCTTAGCTTTAAGCCTGGTCCAAACTGAGTAGGTTTAATAGTGACTAAATTCCCATTATTATATTGATGTGCTATTGTTTGATGGTATCTGAAAGGTCATTAATTTTCATGCTATACCTGCTTTGGAGTTTTGCATCCTTCTTAGTGATTGTGTTGTTTCAAATATTCATTTAGGAGAGTAACTATTTTCAAGTAAGTTTTATCATGCATTTTGATACCCAAAAAGTCAACAAACAATTCTATTCTTTTAATTTACTTTTTTCAAGAACTAAAAAGTTCTCTTCAGCTGCTACTTGTTTTTTGAATAGAACCACTTGGAATTCAATTTAATCCTGTTTCAAGTCACAGATATGAATCTATGCAAGTCACTCTGATCACTTGTTAATTCTTGTAGTATC
Source organism: Centruroides vittatus (assembly GCF_030686945.1). Taxonomy (NCBI): domain Eukaryota; kingdom Metazoa; phylum Arthropoda; class Arachnida; order Scorpiones; family Buthidae; genus Centruroides; species Centruroides vittatus. The sequence continues at coordinate 3,106,587 of NW_027122710.1, read as the reverse complement.
AGACATTAACATAGATACTAACTGACTTTCCAATTTACCATTACCATATAATTTTTCATATTCATGATTCAGAAAAATCATGTGATGTCTTTTCAGTTTCATGACCTTATAGAACATGACAACTATCTTACTGATTTTATCAGATTGAGATCAAGAGTAGCCCATTAAATATAATATGGATTTAGCAGCATTTCATGTACAGTCTTTTTTTCTGGTGATTCTAATGATTTTACAAGTCTTGATGCTGTTTTTGTTGTCATCATAATCATTATCATCTTGTTGTTTATTTTCCTCACCTTCATCATCATCATCATCATCATCATCATCATCATCATCATCATCATCATCTATTCCTATAGCTTTTCTATTTGTTGAACCAGCAGTCTGTATTTGTTTTAATGAAATGGGCATTTTTAAATTATCATTATTCTTCTTAGGAGAAAAAGAAGATTCTGCTGTTGATTGTTAAGCATTTTGCTGCGGCACTACTTTGATATTTTAGTTTCAATCTATTTTTCTGCAAGTTTTGCTAAATAGTTCATTTATTAAGAGTATGGAGTTTTGTTTACAGTTTAACTGGAGTTTTACTATTTCATACATTTATCTGTAAACAACTGTCCTTAAATATCTCTTTTTATTTGGCTTTTTTTCCTTCATATTGAAATTTGTCCACGTTTGCATGTTTTGTCCCATTTGGCTTATACAGGTGAAAGGTCAATGACCAAAACTAATCGTTATTGAAAACAGAAAAAACTATATGTTATTGAAAGGTATGACCTTTCAATAACATATAGTTTTTTCTGAACTTTGTCAGCACTAAATCCATTCTTCTCAAAGATGATGAATGCACCAATATCCCCATAAACATCTCATAATAAGTTCAGTTTATGTTCAGTATCTATAAGAGCATTGATTTTCTTACTGATTTTCATGTCTTTCCTCATTCCAGTGAGAGAAACTTGTGATATATTGTTAATAGATGCTATTTGTGTTTTGCTGGAATGAGCTGGCAGCCAAGTGATCAATTTGTTTGCATCAAAAGCATTTTTATAGGTAGTGCAAAAGTTAAGCTTATGTATAGTTGTTTGGGTTATACCCAGTTGTACAGAACATTGTGTTGATTTCATGGCCAATTTCAACACCAACTTGACATCATTTCATGCTCCACATCTGGTGGAGGGTCTGCTGTTTCTTTGATTATCCTTTGCACTACTTATAACATTTTTATGATCTCATCAAAAAAGGGTTCTTATCGGAGAAGGCTGTCATCCAGATCTCTAGTGGAAGTGTGCCCACATCTCTTCTATTGCTTTCTACATTCTTTTTGTAAACCCAACAACTAGCAATTATACATTCTTTAATGGTGTAATTATTTGAATCAGCCATTATTCATGTTTTTTTTTATCTGAAACAAACACAAGTGGAACATACAATTAATTTCCTGTAGAGGTGACAGGACTTTGTGCTTTCCCTGCAGATTAAATGTCTAACTCAGCAGCTCTAAACTTTTTTCCCTCATGTATCACCTAAGCCTTCTCTGTAAGACTTTTAGAACTAACAAATCTTCTGTTCTGTGGTTGAGAACTGCTGGTCTAACTCATATTTAGATTCAGAGCACAGAACATTGCCTATATTAATTTAGTTATGTTGTGAAAATTCTTATTGAAGCTTCTTAGTGTGTTTTTCTGATTTATGAAATTATAGATATTTTCAGTTTTGTTTGCCATCTTTGTAGCTAAAGATCAGTTTGTGTAGCATACAAATCATCAAGGTGATGCTGTGGAAATATTTTAATTAATTTTACTTGTCCTAGATACTGTATCATTAAATTTTCAAGATTTACCAAACCAGAATTGTAAGAGGTCTTCCAAAAATGTGGGAATTAGCAATTCATTCTTGGCTTTCCATGTTTTTTTGTTTTCCATTTAAAAGAAAATAGGTGAGAGGGACAAAAGCTCTTGCTTCTATCCTTGTCGCTTATATTCTTTTAAATATTGCCATAAAAATCTACATTTTTACATGTATATATGTGAGGTTTCTCCCTACATATATAAATATAGATTGTTATATTTTAAGTAAAATTATTTTTTGATTTACATATAGTTTTTAAACTATTTTAATGTTTTCAATTTAATTTAATATTTAAAATTTTTTATGTTTTTAGACTGTATTAGAATGGAGTAAAGAAAAATATGCTGCTGTATTCAATTCTTTTAGTGATAATATTGCAGGAAGGAGTTTCCAGAATATGTAAGTATCAAAATTTTGATACTTTAATTCTTGATTATGTTACACATTTTATATTATAATTGATAAAAAATTAAAAACTTCAATGACAAAGCTCAGATGTACAGTACATAAAGGAGTTTAATTTTTTTATTGCAGTACAGTAGAGCATCAATAAGTGGAACCAATTGGGGACTGGGGTCCTTCCAGTTAATGATTTGTTCCAGTTTCCGACTTTGTACGAAAAAATACATTAACCTGTCCGATGTTCAAATTTTTCTCCGTTGCGTATCGCTTCCTGTTGAATTTTTCTTCGTTGCGTATCGCTTCCTGTTGAATTTTTCTTCGTTGCGTGTCACTTCGTGTTGAATTTTCATCGATTTTAAGCCTAACGAAAATTTTTATAATAATCATCGAGGCTATCGTATCGTTAAAAATTATTTCTGCATTTTGTACAAACAAAATAAATATATTAAAGAATATAAAAAACATGAAAATTATAAGTAAATTTAGTATCAAAAACATTCGATTCAGCACGACACAGTCCGACTGAAAATCGTTCCACTTTCCGGCCATTCCACTTACCGACGTTCCACTTATCGACACGCTACTGTAGTTTACTTGAAAATATCAATGTCAATATGTAGACTGTAATTGATAAGAGTATTACTCATACAAAACTACATTCTTACAACAAGATTTGCTGTAACATAATTTAAGAATTGGGGAAATCCCTGTACAAAATATCACAACTTTTAACGGCAAACACCATCATTTGATTTTTTTTTATTTTTATTTAAGCAAGCATGTATATTGAGCATATTTGAAAATTTTGCTATTCTAACATCTGTAGGCAGATGTTCTATGCTTTTCACCAGATTTCCTCTAATGAGAATGCATTGTAAAGTATTTCTTCCTTGTCCTAACTTCCTATTGTAGCTTTCATATAAACCAGGTGTTGCTATCATTGGTGGTAATGCTCTAAATGAACTCAAAAGACTGTCACTGTGTTTTGTTTTTATGGATTAAATTAAAAGTTACTACACAAAAAGATTAAAATTCTAAAGATCTCATAGGCAAATGCAAGCAAATGAAAATAAGTCTATCAGATTTTATGAAAAAAGTAGAAAAAAATCAAGATGTTGCAGACACTTCAGATTCAGGTCAACAGGAAAGCTCAGAAGATGACAATATTCTGCCAAAAACAAAACATCTTCATTTAACAATATTTAGCAATAAAAAGAAATTAATATTAATGTGCATTACTTTTGATTATGATTGTTAGTTAATTATTGATTGCTTCAATAAACATATTTCTCTTAATTATGAAAAAGAATGATATACTTTTGCTAACTTTTGGAACTTAATCCTATGTTTGTATTTGTCCTTTGTTTTGTATAGTGCAGATTTGCATAACGTTGCACTTTATTGGTATTGGAATCTAATTGTGTTATAAGGGAATAACTATATATTTTTATCCTGGCCCCCTGGCAGTTGCAAACCACGACTAATTATGAGTGTTCGTTGGTTTTATCTGAACACTTGGTAGTTGGTATGCACAAAAGATTTTTTTGGCAGTTTTAGATTAGCTGAGCTAATATTTCAATAGCAGTGGAAAAAAATATTTTGTAAAATTTTTGAATTAACCTATTTAAAGAGTCATTTTCTAAAAGTATCAATTAGTTTATGTTAAAAAGAAATTAATTAAGTTAGAATATTATTTATTTAACACAAAATGGCAGCTTAACCATCTAGCTGTAGTCCAAATTGTTTAATATCTTTATAATGAATTAGCCATATATATAGTCTAATGAGTTTGACAGTATTGTTTATTTATTGGTATATGAATTTGTATGATTTATGAAATGTTATTTATTTATTAATTTTTTTGTTGTACATCTTAGAGTGGTATTATATAGTTTGAACTATATTTTCAATGAATAGAATCTCAATTTACTGTACTGAGTTTACGGGAAATTAGAACAGGATAGAAAGCTGTAACTTTGAGAACATATCAATTCCAGTGATAATGCATTTTAATGATGATTGTCTATGAAGAATGAGGATGATGGTCAAGAGGGGACCATCCCTACCATCCTCCTCATTACAAGTTCTATAAACATAACCAAATGTAGAATGTAATAATCAGTAATATTAATTGGACATGGATATTTTGAATTCATGTGTGTGTAAAGGCATTGTTATGACAATGTCTTTACATAAGCATTTGCATATTGCTTCATGTAGTGGGGGACTCCAACCCATTATCCACCAATCTCAATCTTTAAAATCATGACCAAAAATATAATTTAATAAGTAAACATATTTATAAATAATACTTAAAATGCATGTGTTTAAGTGAATTGTAGTGTAAAAGCATTTAAAAGTTTTTCTACATATTAAAATTATTAAAATAAATTTATAACAGGTTATGTCAATACGTTCCAATTGATGTTGTGTATACTTGGGTGAATGGAACAGATCCACAGCTAATAGCACAATTAATGCAAATAAAGCAAAAATATGATGTGGAATTAAACCAGTCAAGGTTTGATAAAAATATTTAATAATTTTTTTCTTATAAAATTGCTTTAATTATAATATTATATTATTAAAATTAAATTTTATAATTGAACTTTAATAATTTTTCAATATTTAATTTTTTAGCTTTGAACACTGTACATTTTCATACTGCGTAACGTCACATATGGCACTTGTAGAACCGGCTTTATCAAAATCAATTTCTTTATCTGATTTAGAAGAAGCAGATGAAGCATTAGGAAATGTATCAAGAATTTTTGTTGTAAATTCTGTTATAAAAGATGTGACAAATAATATAACAGTTTTGGTTTTTTCTGATTTTGAATCAGGTAAGAATTATGAATATAAAATCTATTTTATTTTAATTTATAAAATCATTTGTATATAAATTAAATATTATTAATAAATATTAATACACAGTTATAATTAATTTTTAATTTTTTATGAATAATGCAGAATCTGAATTTTTAATGTCTGGAATAAAATTTTCAAATAATTTTAATTTAAAACACTGATAGTACCATAGTGGTCAAACTGTGGCTCTTCTAGACCCTTCTTACCACTAATATATATTAATATATATATACAGTATATAGGTTATATATGAAATACTGTTTCAGTATAGGATGATGCTCTCATGTATAGGAGCTCCCCTAATTCTGAACATTCAAGTTATGAACTTTCAGATTTACAATTTGAAAGTTCTACATCTAAAATTTAAATTCTGCACAAATTTTGAAGTTCTCTTGCCACTCATGGGTTGTTTTGAAGTCAGTCTTTAGTCAGTAATAAATAAATTTTTAATAAATTATTAATGTGGATTTATTTCTATTACATATCATCATTTTTTGTTTTTGCATGTATTCTGATGTTCTATCATTGCTTGTGAGGTGACATTGGAGTAATGGTGTTTTTCACTATAGTTTGCAATTTTTATAAACTTTTACAATTAGTGCTTCAAAAATGTGTCCAAAACATAATAGTAAATCTAGCAGTGGAGATAAATGCAAGAAGTGTCACTCTGTTATTGTGGAAACTAAACTTGATATTATAAAACTATTGGGTGAAAAAATTACATTGAAACATCCAGTACTAAACAGTAGCCAGCAGGTAAACAAGTGTAGCATATTCTATTAAGTACATTGACAGATCAAACACTAGAAATGTGTGGTTATTCTGTGTACATGTTTATTTCTAGGTTAGTTTTTGACTTACAATGAAACCTTGCAAACCTGACATGTTCATAAATAGGAGAGCTCTTGTATTTTTTATATGCAGTATGACTCCTGTTGTGCAAAGGTTTGGCCACCCTGCTGTAGCATCATTAAGATTACACATTTACTTCTAGCTCTTTAAGAAGGAAGAATCTCTTAATGGTTCAAAATATTTGAGCAATAATGAATTAAGATGTATATAGTTGTAAATAGAAATAAAATATTAAGTTATACTTCAAAGCAAAATAAGTCCTTTATTTAAATTATCATTATAAAATAAGAATATTTAAAATGAAAATTTATATAACCTGCTATTAAGTTATCATCAAATAATAATGTCTTGTTTTGTATTTTTATTAAACAAGATAACGTGCTGAAATTATCTGGATTTCGTTAACTACAATAATATAATCATGTTGATCAGTTATCAATGAAATTAGATGACTAAAAAATAAAATACTAAACAAGTACAATTAGATCTCTTAATAATCTATTGTCATTATGTTAATTTTTAATAAAATGAAATTTTTTTTAATCAAAAACATTATGATTTTGCTGAATTTAGAGGAAACAAAAATACAATATTAAATTTTTCTCAGAAGATACAATTTAAAAAATATATATTTATTCTGAATTAAAAATTACTTATTAATTTTAAATGAAAGTTCAAATTCAGTGTTTTTATTATAAGAGTTTTTGGAATTTAATTTATATTATATTCATAGGATGGCTATGAAGACTAGAGACAGGAGAATATACATGATAAATGGTTTATTGATATTATTATTGTCATATTATACATGATATGTTCAACATTGCAATAAACATTTTACATTAATACAGCATTTTTATCAATTCAGAGTATATATCTACTTTGTGGCTATCTTGTACATTAATTTAAAATTCTCTAAAAGCTTTCACTTTAAAGTTTAAAAATCATCTTTCTGAAATCTCAATTTTTTCATAATTATAATATATTTAAGGGAAAAAAAATGCTTGTTTTGAATTAGAATAGTTATAAATTGAAATTAAGAAAAACTTTTAAATGAAATATCTAGCTTTGTTTCTGTATTTGTTCTTTCACAAATACTTAAATTAATGATATAATTTATTTTCTGAAATTTTTTGAACAAAATATTTAATGAAATTTAGCATGTATAGTGTGATAATTTATATTACATATGCCAAAGGTGAATTAAAACTGAAAATTCCAAATATTGGCATTCTGAAGCTAATTAAGTATGCCAGGTAGTGATTTTTCAGATAGTAATTATTATATTTTGATTGATTAATTATTAGCATTAAGGTTTAGTGAAGACATAACGTTTAATAAAATTTACATTTTTGTATAGGAGTTTAATATTTTTGATCCTGTTCAAAACTATTGTTAGAAGAAAAAAGAAGCGATAAGAATTAACATCATTCATATTTTGAATTTTAAAGTTTCTGATACTTGAATGAAAACATTTAATAATTATAATTCTAATATGGCTTTGTATAAATCTTGTAAATATATTTTTAAATAATTTCTTAATATTTTCTGTCTAATTTAATTATTAAATATTTTTTATAGCTCAGAATGCTATTAAAAAACAATATTTTACAATTAATGGCCACAATCATACTATTCAAACTGCTTATATAACTGAAGATTGGATGGCTCAAAACACTGTTCTTTTAAATGATGTTATCATGATGACGGGAGTACATTCAAGATATAATGAAGTCGATGTTTTATCAAAATTGCCCAAGACTATTACAAAACATATTCAAAAAGTAAGTTGTTATTTCAATCTTCATGTAGAAAATAATTTTTCTCATTTAAAAAATTTAACTTAATCAGAAGTTTTATAGCATAGATATTTACAATGTAAATAAATGTTTAATAATAATAATAATAATAATAATCCCGTGGTCACCATCTGGTCATGGTGGGAGAGCCCAGTAATTTTACTGATCCATAGAGCAATGCAGGCTGGAGCATAAGCTCCTGGTAGGGACACCCATGCCAGTAAGGTCTATGGGCAGAAATGAAGCTAAGAGTGACCACACCTACATTCTGTGGAGATATTTATTATGGTAATAGCCAGATCAAAGTGTGATACCGGCTCGGACGTCACTCAGGTTAACAAGGTCCACATTCGTGGGTTAGGCAGAGGCTCACGTTTGAAAAATAGGCCACAGTCTCCCTTGGTTACCGATGGCAAAAGTAGCACCGCCCCAAGCATGGCTACTGCAATGCCCTCAACAGATGTGAGGAACCAACCCAGCCTTGGTGTTTCTGTGGCAATGCATCCACTGACCACAAAGGCTGGAAAACCATGCCAACGGATGAAATGGACAGTAGAAATGAACGAGTTTATCATCCGTACTTACTACACCATTACAAAAGTCGAAACAAACATGACAGCATACAGACAACAACTACACCATAGATTCACACAACAGTATCCTCATTTCACTGTCACCGAACAAAGGGTTGTTGATCAAAAAAGAACAATTATACACAACAACCTTATCTCACAAACAACACTTGAACTTATCAAACAACAGGTTGCTGATCAAATACATCAACAGACAGAAACATTTACGTTAATGAAGATCATGTAACCTGTCAGGATAATCCAGCAACAAGCATTGATAATAACACACATACAACAATTACCACTAATGATACTACAGACACTTCCTCATCCATCACTGATAACATAGACATGGATTTAGTTAATACGCTCTCACTTATATTTCAGGAAACACTCACTAAATATACAGGCACAGATCCCACACAACGACCACAAATACCAAAAATCAACACGTCAAAAGAAGTAGGAAAAACACTAAATTATGTAAACACTCACCTACTACCATGCTACATTCATTCAATTTCTACACTTTCAGACATTCATACATTAGTTTATGCTGGGGCAGTCACAGTAGTGACACACCTTGGACTGAAAATACAATCGCAGACATATACACACAAAACACAGTTCTATCACAAGCCTGCCTGGCAGAGAAGAATAGAAACACAAATAAATGACATTAGACAGCAATTAGGCAGGCTGACACAATACTCAAAAAACAGCCTAACACCCAATTTAAAGAAAGAACTCAAAAACATTTTCAAGAAAATCAAAACACACACAAAACATGAACATACACATACACACACACATTACAGAATGCATTGAAACACTAAAACAAAAACTCGCAGCCAAAGCACGTAGACTCAAATGATACAAAACATGTTCACTACAAAAACAACAAAATAAATTATTTACAAACAATGAAAAACTCTTCTACAGACAAATCAGTACCAAAACAAACACTGATAGACATTATAGTGGCACACCAACAGAAGAAGAACTCAAAACTTATTGGTCTTCTCTTTGGTCTATTGTTGTTACGCACAATGCTGATGCAGGCTGGATCAAGGAGGAGAACAAAAACATGCATAACATACCAACTATGCCCTGTGCTGAAATAAACATACACGACATCTGCTACTCTGTTGTTAACAGAGTAGCAGATGTCGTGTATGTTTATTTCAGTTATGAACACACAACTGGAAGACACGTGGTGTAGACAACGTTCACAATTTCTGGTACAAAAAATTTACATCACTGCACCAGGAACTAGCTAAACATCTAACACATCATCATCAATCCACAAGATATGCCAAATTTTCTTACTCAGGGCATCACCTACATGAAACCTAAAAACAATAATACCACGGACCCCACACAATACAGACCAATTACATGTCTTCCAACACTCTACAAATTATTGACATCCTGTATCACAAACAAAATATACAAACATGTTGAAGAACACAACATACTTACGGAACAACAAAAAGGTTGCTGTAGAATCACAGGGGATGCAAAGAACAGTTATTCATAGATTCAGTCTTTCTACGGCAAGCACACAAACAACACAGAAACATACACATGGCATATATACACATACAGAAAAGCATTCGACAGTGTTCCGCACAGTTGGCTGCTACATATTCTACACATGTACAAAATACATCCATCACTCATTGCATTCTTTCAAAACACTATGCAGCACTGGAGAACAACACTACATCTCAGGGTTAGTAACACTTCCATACAAACAAACCAAATTTTTATTAGGCGAGGAATTTTTCAAGGAGATTCCTTGAGTCCTCTCTGGTTCTGCCTAGCCCTGAATCCATTATCCAACATGTTAAACAACACGCAATATGGTTACAATATCAGACACGAAAAAACAACACAGTTTACACTGTCACATCTCATGTACATGGATGACATAAAACTTTATGCATCCACACAAAAACAACTTCATCAACTCCTGCAAATCACACATTCATACACCAAGGACATACAAATGGAGTTTGACCTAAACAAATGCAAACACTTCACATAGAAAAAGGAATCCTGAAGAAAGAAGATTTTGCACTTGGAAATGGAGACGTTATTGAATCCATGGAAGAGGGCGAGTTCTACAAGTATTTAGGATTCCAACAGGCCAAACTAACAGAACATGCACAAATAAAGCAAAGATTAATTAAAGAATACCATAGTAGGTTAAATGCTATTCTTGGAACGCAGTTAAAGCAATAAACACATATGTCATCCCAGTACTCACATATTCTTTTGGAGTTATACATTGGACTCACACAGATCTTGAGCAACTCCAAAGGAAAACAAGAACAACACTCACTAAGCATAAACAACATCATCCTAAATCTGCCATAGAAAGACTAACCCTTCCACGTAAAGATGGCGGACGTGGCCTGATTGACATAGTTAACCTTCACTACAAACAAATACGAACACTGCAAGAGTTTTTCTACAAAAAGCAAGAAACATCACGGATACATAAAGCAGTGCCTTTAGCATACTCGAATAACACACCATTAAATTTACACTCACAACATATGGACACAACACAACATAAAAAGCATAGACACCATTAAGCAATCGTGGGCTCAAAAGGCACTCCATGGCAGGCATCCTTACGACCTAGCCCAGGATTTTGTTGACAAAACTGCGTCAAACAGCTGGTTAGCTCGGGGATGCCTCTTTGGGGAGATGGAAGGATTCATGATTGCCATACAGGATCAGGTCATAAATACTAAAAACTACAGAAAACACATACTCAAAGATACAACACTCATAAATGACACATGCAGAAAATGTCATATCATGCCAGAAACTATACAACACATTACTTCTGGTTGCAAGCACTTGGCACAGACAGATTATTTACATAGACATAATCAAGTAGCAAATATAACACATCAAGAGCTTGCAAAGAAACACAAATTAGTAGACATCCATGAACCATAATACAAATACATTCCAGAGACAGTATTGGAAAACAACATGCACAAAATGTACTATGACAGAGCCATAATCACAGATAAAACAATTTACCACAACAGACCAGACATCACACTCATCGACAAACATAATAAAATCACATACATTATAGACATAGCTCTTCCAAACACTCACAATGTACAAAACACTTGCACTGAAAAAATTAGTAAGTACACAGAACTCGCCCAGGAAATAAGGCATCTGTGGAGGATGGATAAAGTGCTTATTGTACCTGTTGTTCTCACCTCTACATACCACACACACTACACAAAAGCCTGGGAACATTACAATTGAATAGAAATACATACGTCACACTACAGAAGGCCACTATATTGAATACATGCCACATTGTTAGGAAATTCCTAAATACTGACACTGACACATTTATTTAATTTTAGTTTTGTTTTGGTTGCTATGCCTTGACTCTGGTCCGGCATAGTACACAGCCATCGGTGTCAACTGAGTATAACTACATAAAAAATTATATTAACTAAAGAAAGTAATTATACATGGTCTTCCAAAAAGAATCAGTGTAATATCTAAGAATATTTTAATGTAAATTGAACATTGTAGAACTGTCCAGTTTTCACATTTGTTCATTACAATTTCTCAACGTGTGCACCTCTTGTCATGTGGCACACATCCAACTGATAATCAGATTCTTTCTAAGCTAGCTATGGCACATCCATTGTTACTTCTCTTGTGGAAGCTATAGGTTCTGTAGATTACTTGTGTTGCACAATGACAAATGATTTTGATCACAAAACATCATTTCTGTTGTGGAGTCACCAGTTTTGTTTACATTATTTCCTAGAGGTAGTAGACAATAAGACTTTGAATGCAGGTGAGAGATGAAACTGAATTAGTTATGCTGTCAATTGGTGTACAGTACAGTACATATGTCTCAGGTAGTAATTAACACAATCACAGCAATTTAAAATGTAGCATTCATTTTGGTATAATTAATTATAGACTATATGAAATTATTGTGTGAAAAATACTGTTATATTGGATAAATTATATTAACACAGTAAGATCCCACTTAAAGCGGGGATGTGTTTCTAGATGACAAAGCGCTAAGTGAAATAGCATTAAACAAGGTCATTTTAACATGGGGTAAATAGGGAAAGGGAAACACACAGCCCACAAATAAACAAATTTTACTATAATTTTAAGTTATTTTTATATTAATTTGCATAATAATATATGTTAAATAACACACAAACATATGCACACAGAAATGTAAAGTTTATTTTTTGTGACAAAGGTCTTGACTTTTCTGAAATTCTTGTTTTTTGCAATAAAGTCGTCGTGTAGTTTCATTTGTCGCTTTTTTTTCTTTTCTTAAGCAAATGTCAGTAGCAGAAGATCGCATCCAAAATGTCTCGTTTTGCTTTTGCACTCCTTTCAAAATCTGGATCATCTGTTACAATTTGATCAACAATTTCAGTTATCGTTACCGAACTTTTACTAAGGAAATCTGTAGAGAAATTCTTTGGGGTTCTTCATTTTCAGAGTCACAATTTTCCAGTTTTACATGAATTTTTTGTTCTGCCAGTTCTTGTAGGTTGTCATTGGTAAGGCTCTCATCAGAAACCTGCAGTAACTCCTCAATATCCTTCTCATCTACATCTCTAAGTTTTGCAGTATTGATTAGGTTGACAATTGGTCAACCTAACGATACAGCCATAGGCTCTTCTCATTGAGAATGCTTGGATACTTCCAGCCTTAACTTCCAAATTCCATTTATGCATTTATTAGTTAATTCTTGCCAAGCGAAGTCGATATTTTCTATAGCATCCATGATGTTATATTTTTTCCAAAATTGCACAAAAGAAACATAGATTTAAGGAAAGTGCAGCACTACAACGAATTGCCACCTTTTGCCAATTGGTTCATGTTTGGGAATAATTGTATTATATATGAATCAATGAAATGCTGTGTTAATTTGAATTGGCATAAATTTTTAGCATTTTTTTACACTTCGAGCAGACCACATTACATTGAATCAGCATTAATTGAGGCAGCGTTAAGCGGGGTCTTGCTGTAGATATAAATTTTTAAAATTTATATATCATGGAAGTAAAGACAGTTACATTTTATTTTATGGATGAAATTATAAAACCAATTGTTTCATCATTATGATGTTTATTATGTTTCTTTCTTATAGATTTATTTATATAAAGAGAAAAGTCTAGCTGTTGTAACAGTTATGAACAAAGAAGCTCAAGACAAAGTTCTTCAATTTGAACATAACATAACAATAGATGGAAAATCAGTTAAATTAAGTGCCGCAAACCTTGTTGTGCAGTTTCCCACGGTAAATAAAAAATTTAATCATTTAATTGAAATATGATTAATAATTACTTATTAAATACAGTCAAACCTGTCTATAACAGAAACTGTATATAGCAAAAACCTGTCATTAACCTATCCAATGTTGAATATTTTCTTTGTCGCATGTTACTCCATGTTGAATTTTTTTCGATGTTAAGCCTAACTTAATCATACATTTTAGAAAAATAATGCTTGTGTTGTATTGCCAACATACAAAAAAACAGATATCATTTCTTATTTTCATATGTCTGTTATTAGGGAGTGATGGAAAAATTTCACACAAGCAAGACATGTAGCCCACCGCAGTCGACCGTCACACAAAAATCAGTTACATTTATCTGAATGGCATTTTCCTAGTTTTATACCATCAACAGAAAAAAACATCCAACCAGAGTTTGTAGTTTGTTTAGCAAACAAAAAGCAATTAGAATCACGTTATCAGTGCCAACAATGTTCCATTCCACTATGCGTTGTTCCTTGCTTTGAGATTTATCATAGTAAAGCTAACTTCTGAAATAAAATTTTTTGTTTTTGCATTTCCTAATATGTCTATTTTGTGTGTGTAAAATACAAAGTAATTTGGAATAATACAATAGCCACAATTATATGAAAAAACACTTTTTTATACCATTTCACTGTTTTTCTCATGCACAGATAATTGTCTATCACTCCATCACACAGATTAATTCCACCCATATTTCAATTATATTTTAAAATACAAATCAGCTTCATTAATACATCTCCTGATCTGTTAAGTTTACCAGAATCTGAGAATTCGTTGTTACTCATTGTACTTAGAATTGTCACATCCCTTTTATCTTTCCAATAAAACACAGACAATTCATCTTTCTGACAGGTTGTAAATTTCCCTTCCTTCAATTTATGATCAGGAAAATTGTGTGGCATTCCAATCTGATTTTTGTTCACAGTTCCACATTCATATTTTTGTTTATCCAGAAGCATTTTTGCTAATGTCGGTGAGATGAAAAACCTGTCTAAGAAATTTTGTGATTCTTACTGAGCAACAATTCTAATAAGGTAGCACAACTTTCTCACCTTGCCCATCCTTTAAAATTTCCATATTCTGTCATAGCTCCCATGTAAACTAAAAAGTCCCAAACATATCCTGTTCGTGACTTGCAAATTTCAAAGCTTTTTATGCCAAAATGAGCACACTTGCTTGGTATATACTGTTTAAATTCCAGTCTGCCTTTTCATAACATAGGACTTTCATCTACACCAGGCCTGGCCAACCCACAGCCCGCCACGTTAAATTGTGTGGCCCGCTAAGCAATATTATATATCTATTAAAACTTTTGTTTCCCGTTATGTGTACACCAAAACAATTAAATAAATGATAACTTGCATTTGTCACTGTTATAATGCACAAGTGCGAGTACGAATTCTTGGTATAACAATAAAATCTTATTCATTTTGTATTTGTTTTACTTTTTTAAAAGCATGTTTGCCTAAATTGTGGCCCACCGTAATTTTACACGTGATCAAGTGGCCCGCAAAATAATTTGGGTTGGCCAGGCCTGGTCTACACACACATTTTCATCTTGGATGTAAGCATATTTGAACCTGTGGCAAAAATGATCGATAACATTGCATAATTTATGCAGTTTATCACCACCACCTGAGGCTTGATTATTGTCTGTAAAATGCAAACATGACAATGAAAGCAGAAAGTGGTTGCTCAACATCACATTAAAAAAAAATGGTGTAGAAAAAACATCTTCAATTGTAACATACATACTTAGGCATGGTTTTCTAATGATACTTGTGACCATAATAAGTCTTATAAATTAGCTAATTTCTGGATTTGTTGTTGGTTTTCAGTTTTTTATACGACTATTTTTCTGTAAATCGTCACTATTCATCAAATATCACCATACATGTTCGTTTCTTCAATGATCTTGTTCACAAGTTCATCATTGAAAAGTACACTAAAGCAGTCCGAGTGGTGTAGGCAGCAGCTGTAAGGTTTTATTTTATTTTTAAATTGGTTACTCATTTTTATCTTAGTTAGAGAACTTTTTATGGTTGAATGAAAAATTAAAGTTAAAATAAAAATATTTGTTATTAACTGAAAATTTGTTTTAGCGGGTGATAGTGATAGTGATAGTGTGCGAAAGAAATGGCGTACCCAGGGGTGTTGCCAATAAGAAAGGAGGTGATAGAGAGGGTGAGAGAAGGATGGGGGGAAGGGAATGGAGTGGAAGAGAGAAAAGGGGAGGGAAAGAAGAGAACAGTAGAGTGATATGCAGGGACCAATTGGATGGGATCCTGAAAATAAAAAGTGGTGTGAGCTGTACAAATGAGAGACAAAGTGTAGTAGACAGAGAAGAGTATGCTCTGAAAAGTAACAGTTGTACAGTTAAAAACAGTTATCTGCCCACTAAAAACAGGATTGATAAGCGGGGGCAGATTGGAGGAGGACACAAAGGGTCTAGCCCTTATAATGTAAGCAGTAATAAGTCCGACGACTTGGTTATCGTTCTGCGTCTGTTGTAAAAGTTCATTAATGGAAGATGCTTACAGAAGTTTTTTAGTCCATGGAAGATCCGTGTTGAGGAGAGGAGGACACTGAAGTTGCAGGGCCAATGATGACCTTCCGCTTGCACTACGTTACGCAGATTTCCGCGGTAGGAGGTGTACTTAGGGCAGGTGAATAAAACGTGGAATGGATCCTCTCTTTCTACGATGTCACAATTGCACTTACCGTTTCCTTTCTTGAGGAAACGATTAAGGTACGCCCGGAAGTTCCCATGCGCCGTCATAAGCTGAGTGATAGCATGGTTGATGTGGAAGAAGGATAAGTTAAGGTGTGTGCTAACACTTGGGAGAAATTTGTACGTGTGCCGGCTGGTGGTGCCTGTATCCCACTCTTTTTGCCAGATGGTAGTGAGTAGTTCGTGCAGTTCTCTGTGAAGAGTAGAGAGAGGGATGGCTTCATAAGCATAGGAGTCAGCTATCTTGTGGGCATTCTTAGCCAGCCTGTCAGCCCTTTCATTACCAGGATTCCCAGAGTGACTCTGAACCCAGTAGAAATTAATGTAGGCTGAGTTATTGATTTCATTAAGGAGATTAAGACTTTTTGTCAATGATGGGCAGTTTTTGGTTCCGATTCTTTATCTGATGGAGTGCCACACGACTGTCTGTGATGATGATGACAGTTTTTCCCGAAAAGCAGGAGATATTTTGATTGATATACTTCAGGGTGGCAAGGATGGCCAGGGATTCTGCCTGGTTATTAGAGCATTGATTGCGCAAGCGAAGAGCAGTTTGCCAATGATGTTTCTTAGTGCTATCGACCAGGCAAGCAGAGGTGCTCACAGCATCCCAGGTTTTTGAACAGTCAGTGAAGAAATTTAGTCCAGTAAGTGAGGCTGGTAAATTAAAGTAAATCCTATTGGTGGGAGCCGGTTAATATTGCAATTGAGGTCTATCCTGTAGTTAGAAATGTCATTAATCAATTTGCTGAAGGAGTCGGGGAGATGCATTTTGGAGATCAACTTTCTGAGTTCAAGTTGGGTGATGTTACGAAAATGAAGTTTCATAAGTAGATTCCTTAGATACCTTGCAAGGACCCAGGTGAATAGAAAGGAGCCCAGCGATGACCAGGAGGGCATTGGTTGGAGCGGTCCTATAAGATTTGGTGATTGCAATCACAGCTTTATGCTGTGTGGAGAGCAGTTTCCATCTGATATGGATGTTGTTGGCTGCGTAGCCCCACTCCTCGCTTCCATAGGTTAGAATCGGTTCAATTGCACCCGTATAGATGAGCTGGCTGGTTCGATGATCAAGCCCCCAGTAGTTCCTGGCAATACTCCTGAGGGAGTGGTTGATACGAATTGCCTTATTGTACACATATTGAGTGTGATCCCTCCAGGTCAGTTTGAGGTCAAGGATTACCCCAAGGTATTTGATACTATTGACACATTGAATCCTTTGGCCCTTGATATGGATGGTCGGTTTTTTACATAATGGATTCTCTTTAGGAAAGACCATACAGTAACTTTTATTATGGTTAATGATGAGGTAATTGTCCTCGCTCCAGTTGAGAATACTTTGTAGGAGATTGTTAGTGTGCTGTTGAAGAACCTCATGATTTTGGTGAGAAAGCAGGACGACAGTGTCGTCTGCATAACCTTGCAGATAAGGGTTGCCAGGGAAGTCAGAGGTATTGATAGAGTTGAGAAGCCCATCGTAAAGAATGTTCCATAGCGTTGGACCTGATTTGGAACCTTGAGGGCAGCCCCTATTGATAGCGGTTTTGTACATTATGGTTCCTTGTTCTATTGCTAGGGCAGTTCACCCTGATAAATAACTTCTGAGGAGCCCATGGATGTTGGCTGGACAGTTGAGATTTGCAAGATTAGTCAGGATAGCAGGCCACCACGCGTGGTCGAAAGCGCCCTTAAAATCAATCGAGACTATCATCGTGTGTTTCCCATCGCTTTTGGCATCACAAACATAATCAAGGATCTTACCTATTGTTTGGTGGGCACTCTTATTTCTCCTGAACCCATATTGGGATGGGTGAAGTTTATTCGTTTTCTCCAAGTGATGGAGGATCCGTTTTCCCGTTAGAGCATCCAGAACCTTTCCCAAAATAGCCAGGAGGGATATGAGGCGGTAGTCAGAGGACTTGGTGGGGGAGGTGTCCTTAGTCTTGGCGATTAGCCTTACGGCTGCTTCTTTCCAGATGGCTGGGAAGTACTTAAGGTTCAAACATTTATTGAAGATAATTAAGAAAGTAGTAGGTATGGCCTCGTAGGCATGTTGTGCCATCTGCCAGTTAATCAAGTCAGGACCAGGGGCCTTACGCTTTTTGATTTTATGAAATTCCCTACTTATCTCCTCTGAGATGAAAGGTCTATCGTTGTCAGTCAGAAGTGGAATTAGGCTTTGATTCCTGATTTCTTGTTGCTTGGGATTATTGTTGGTTGGATTATCATGTGGGAAGAGGTCAGTAAAAATGACTTGGTAAGTTTCATTGAGGTTGATTGTCTTGCCGGTATCAGGTGAGATGGTAGCCGGAGGTGTCAGAGGTTTTTTTCTTTCTAATGGCCATGTAATAAGGAGTTGACCATGGTCCATAGTGGTTGGAGGTGGTGCAGAACTCCTGCCAAGACTTTCGTCTTGTGTTGTTGATTAACGTCTTGTAGTCCCTAAAAACGGTTCTATATTCATCGGTTCTCAGAGATTTTAATGCCGGGTCGTCTGTAGTCCTGATTTTACGTCTCACCCTTTGTACCACAGTCCGTTTTGCAGCTAATTCCCTATTCCACCAGGGGGCAGAGGGTCTACAGACATTGACTTCGGTCGCAGATTGAAAGGCCCTCTTAATGTCGGATTGTAAGGTGAAAACTACATTGTCAAGCATATGAGTAGTGTTAATTTGAATCAGCCCCATGTGGTTCCAAATTGTTTTTAGTGTCTTTTCGAAACTCTCCCAGTTAGTCCTATTAGCAATAAAGTAGTTAGCATGAGAGGAGGTCATGTTTATGGTGGTCTGGATATAGGCATTATCGCTTACTGAGGGGATAGCCAAGGTCTGGCAATCGATGTTAAACCTGGTGGCAGTACTGTTCCCCAGGCAGAGATCAATCCAGCTCTCACCGTTGTGATTTGAGAAGGTAGGAAGCCGACTCTTATTCAGAGAATGCAAGTCAAGCTCAGTCATGAGTTCAACCACAGCCAGACCCCTAGGGTCTTCAAAGGGACTGAACCAGATAGGGGATTTGGAATTAAAGTCCCCACAGACAATCTTAGGGCCTGGTGGGAGGGCATGGACAATGGTCTTGATGATAAGGAGAGGGGTCGCGATGTTTTCTGAAGGTGGGCAGTAGGTGTTGATTATATGAAAGGTTGTGGAATCCATATTGACACTGATAGTGGTAGTGTATTCAGTACAGTGTTGAGAGACCAGTTGACAGATTTGGTTTTTATTCCTTATTAGAAAGCCAGTCTTAATGGGAAAATTGTCAATTTTCTTAGTTAAGTGATGACCCTGGCCTAAGAGGGCTACCTTGTTGTCATAGGTGTAGGGCTCCTGGTAGGCAAGAATATCTTTTCCCGAGTGCGAAAAGGACGTTAAAAGAAGATACAAAGATTTTGTGATTGCTTCTGTAAATTCAATATTGTAAAGTAAGAATATCTGTGTTTCTCTCGACCATAATCTGGACCGTAGCTGACGAGGCCGCCTTGCATTTCTGAAGATTAATTTGTAGAATTTTAAGGTGATGGTAGTCCTTAACACTACTGGAGATCAGATTATGAATTGGAGGAGAATTATCCATGATGAAAACAAGAATGGAAAGCGACTTATTCATAGTGGGTGCTATTAACCTGTATTGTCTTGTATTTTTTTAGAATAGGGCAGTTTTTGTCTAAGGCATTATGGTCTGTTCTTAACTTTTTGTGATCAGGGAGAGTCTTGTTGTGTTGTATACAGTTAGTACATTTCGGATATTTTTGTGAGTTCGGGCACTCCCTAAATTTGTGCTGTTCGGCACAGTGACTGCACCGTTGCTTATCCTCGCAGTGGTGCGAGGTATGTCCAAAGCCTGTGCATTTAAAACATCTCGTGATCGAGATGTAGTCGTCGACTGGTATAGAGCACCAGTCATTACCAGTCACTTTATTTTATTTCGTACAAAATTGTACATTTTCCTGGCCCTGCAACAAGCATTACCGGGAAAAGAATACATGAATAGTATATATGAACAATATACAATAAAGAAAAGGAGTAGGTATGTACAAGAGTGGACTCCATGCGAACTTACATGGTAAGAAAGTTTCAACACGCGACAACTTTGCGCATGAAGAGAAGAACAGGATGTCTACAAGCATCCCAAAATCTGTCAACTCCAATCTTCCCTATAAGATAAGATATTCTAGCGGGTGATGATTGTTTGGTCGATTACTGAGGTACCACTGTATTTGATTAACGCAATTTTGATATATGCAGTAATATTGAGAAATTTATTAATCTCATTAATCAAGGGATACCTATAGTAGGTAATTTGTATATAGCGGAAACCTGTCTACTACGAAGAGTTGTTCAGTCTCTTAGGGTTCCATTATAGGTAGGTTTGACTGTACTATAAATAAATTTTAAAAATTCAGTATTTCTTCCAGATTCACATACATCTTCAGGAACACTTCAAAACCTATAAAATGCCATTACTATAGTAATGCACTATGAATGACTAGGTTGTTACGATAGTTTTTATTGAAGATTTCTACATACAATTGTTTAATTTAACATAGAATTAGAATTTAATACAATTATCCTTTATGATTTTGATTAAATTATAGAATATCGTCATATGGCAATTAACTTTAAAAATTAAATTGAAGACAGTCTGTTGAAAATTGAATCACCATTTATTCAGTTTTATTGTTCTGGAATACAAACTTTTGACAACCAACCTTTTTTTGTAGGCTACTTTGATTGTATTAATTGGATATTGTTTCTTTGTTTTTAAGGAAAGTTTTAATTTCGACAGTCCAAGTAGCCTACATAGAAAAGTTTTCCTTTTGAATTTAATATTTGATGATAAAATTTGAAAAAACCTTTGATTTTTCAGGGAAATGAAGACATATCATCTAGTAGATTTGCAGATAATGAGGTATCTTAATTAACCTTTATTATACTACTGAATTTTATAGGTTAATTATAAGATAAAATATTTTTTTTAGGAGTTGCGTTATTCTTTAAGATCTCTGGAAAAACATGCACCATGGATTCATCATGTTTATATAGTTACAAATGGACAGATTCCTCATTGGTTAAATCTTGATAATCCTAGAATATCTATTATCACACATGAGGTATGTTTTTATAAAAATAATAATAATAAATATAAAGCAAGTTTTTATATTAGTTACTAACAAAAAAAAGATAATAGATAATAAAGTTATGTATAAATATATAAATTACAAGGAAAGTTATATAAATATATAACTTTCCTTGTAATTTTAAATGTAGAGATGTTCTCTCTCTTGAGTGTATTCATTGTATTACACTTTTCACAACTGATGATCTTATAAAAGAACAAAAACATTTCTGAATAAAAATTTAAGTTTACTGAATTAAGCATTTTTTCTTCTGATGTAATTTTTGTTTAATTATGATTTTTCTGTCAATTAATTAATTTAAAGAGTTTAAATTAATACTCTTATCAGTAACTTTTAATTACATTGCTTTGTAACTATCATCATATAGTCTTTAAATAATAGGTGATATTATTTCTTTGTTGGAACTCATTTAGAAAGGATTGATTAACCTTTATTGAATTTCTAAATAAAAATCTCTCTAATTGACTTAATTCTTAATGTATTGTTAAACATTTTCTAAGCATCAAAATTGAGATGAAAATAAATAAGTTCACATGTATTCTGATTTTTACTGATGAATAAGTTGGATTCAAATTTTAAATATTTTATTAATTATAGGAAATTTTTCCAAATAAAAGTCATCTCCCAACTTTTAGTTCTCCTGCTATCGAGACACATCTTCATCGAATACCGGGACTTTCAAAAAAATTTTTATATTTAAACGATGATGTAATGTTTGGAAAAGATGTTTGGCCTGAAGATTTTTATACTCATACTAAAGGACAAAAGGTATGTTAAAATTAAATATTGATTTCTTGAAGAATACAATTTTTTAAATATAAATATGATCATAGAGTTGGTAGAGCTCTTTAGTATAGCTCAGCCACATTTGTAATGTTAAAGAGCTAAATTTGACTGTTAATATCTTAATTAATTATTTGAAGACATAGTCCTTCCCAAAAAAAGGAACCACCATTTATTAGCTCTGTGTTCCAGACAATACATTCTTGGCAACTGACTTTTCTTTTTAGGCTACTGGCCGCCAAAATATCTCCAAGACCAATGAACAAATTTGAATGAAATTTAAAATATTTAATGTCCACGATATAGGCTACAGAAGACTTAAATTTTGAATAAATTTGTTGGATCATTCTGGACTTAAGCAATTTCAAATTTAGCTAAAGGAAAATCTAGGAGGAGTCTGCATATGCTTAATAGTTTCTTTTGAGAGCTGACCACCACTTTTCTGGTCCATTTGAAGGTTTTATTTAAAAATATTGAGTACAGGTATCCTTTGTACAACACAGTACTTCTACAACATGGTTTTGCTCTAACATGGTTTGAAAAGTAGGGCTATCCCCCATACAACATGACTTTCAGTTTCACTCTAACATGATTTTGAAAATCTGTACAAAATTTCACAATTTTTAAGTGTGAACTTCATTATTTGATATTTTTTTTATTCAAGTAAGCATGCATATTGTCTTAAATTTGCCCATGGATTTTAGAATATTTAAATTATTTTGTGCTTTTCATTAGGTTTAATGAAAACTGATGACAGAATTTTTTCCCTTGTCCTCGCTTTCATATTAACCATGTGTCATTGTTGTTGCTATCAAACTTTAATCTTTAAGACTGTCACTGTGTTTTGTTATTATAGATTAATCTTTGTATTTAATAAACGTTTATTTAAACAATTTAGGTATGTGTTATTAAACTTTTTTTAACCCTAGGTAAGTAATAATTTGTAAAAATGACAAATGAAATAAAGCAGTATCTCAGTACTTGAACTGTTCCCAACTTGAACAATTCGGTATTCAAGCACAAATTCTAGAGAAACATTGCTCGATACTTGACTTAACAAATGCAACCCACTAGAACAGATTATTTTTTTTACTTATTTACCTTTATTTTATTTTATACAGCAAATTCTACCCAGTCAATATCCAATGTTTTTTAATGTCAGTTTGTAATCAATAATCAGCTATGTAAGTAAAAAATTTTTTTAAAAAATATCTGTATTATTATCTGTGATGTAATATTTATCTATAATTTCTTTTGTAAAGAATAAAGACTGAAGAGGGGTCATTAAGACCTGAAATGCATTTCCTTCATCAATAAAGCCTATATCAATAACTGTTTCCTGTATGATATTGTTTACGAGCTCACTCTCCTCCTCCACTCGACCTGACAAGCAATTACTGTATTTTACGGACTATAAGACGCACTTTTTTTCTTCGAAAAATTGCCTCCAAAATTCAGGTGCATCTTATAGTCTGTAGCGTCTTATAGGTATTTTTTAAAAAAAAATTGCTTAAAAATTAAGGTGCGTCTTATAGTCCGTAAAATACGGTAGGTCCAGACTGGACAGCCATCCTTGACAGTGGGCAGGTTTTACCGACCTGTTGACCGAGAAGAAAAAGGTCCGACTCCGTCCGACCTCCCGGTGAACCCACAATATGTTACTGAAAAAAAAGCCAATAGCTTTAATTTTTCTAAAATATCCACAAAAAACCAGTAATAGAATGTTTAATTAGTATACTTTTGCTAACTCCTGAAACATAACCCTATGTTTTCATTACTTCTTTGTTTTGTATTGCATGGGTTTGCATAACGCTGCACTTTTTTGGAACATATCTATTGCATTATATGAAGGATACCTGTATTTATAAAATTATAGCCCATTTTTTAAATTTTATCATTTCATTAGTCAACCAGCTATCACGTGACATGATGTTTTGTGATTATTTTTAATCTATTAGCTAATATAAGGTTAATGATTTAAAAATAGAATATTTATAAAATTATATCCCATTTTATTTTTCCAGTTCTTATGTATACATAACAAGGGAAAGTATTGGAATTGTGTCAAATTTGATGCTCTGAGTTTTTTGCAAATCTCTATGTTTTGAGACCTTTGTCTACTATTGTATATAAATGATAGAATAGTAAATGAAGATTCACTGAGTTCAGCATTATAAGTGCTTTTTATTGCCTCCATCCTATTATACAATATTTGGCATGAGTATCAATCTGTAGTATACTAAGATATTAGAATGTTTGTCTCTCTCTGTTTTTAGTTTTTTGGTCAATTTGGACTAAATTTTTCATATTCTCATTGTCCCCGAGGAAAATATAGACTACCACAAAAACCTATACATCCCAGTCCTCCTCTGATTTTATCTCCTTTATTAACTCCTAAACCCTTTGCCCAATCTTGACCAAATTTTTCATACATAATCTCTGGGACACCAAGGAAAATCTGAAGACTACCACAGACTGTTAGATGAATATAGAATTATTATGAAATTTCCATTTGTGGTTACATGGCCACAGCCTTACAAGATCTGAGTGCTGCCAACAAGGCCAGGATCAACTGGCAAAGGTTGATGTTGGCAGATATATTTAGGTTTCCTGTTGTGCCTTAAAGTTGTGCACCTACAATAATTTGGCTAAACATTAAAAAATCTTTGAGTAGTATCAGTGAAGGAAGTTTGAGGTACAAAGTAAAGCTTAAAGTCTTTTTCTGTGACAATGCTTGTTTTCCTCATTTATTATCGTGGTGATATTCCAATAGTTGTAATCTGTGTAAGGTGCACTTTCTTCACATGTCAAATCTTACTGTCAAATCTGCTTCCAGTATTCTTATGCCACAACTTTCAAAAGTTTCCTTTATTTATATGTTTTTGCTGAGCTCTGAACTCTATTTTTTCAACTTGATTTTACTAGTTTTTTTATGGGATATACAGTAATTTGTGAAGTTACTATACATTATAATAAGTAATCCTTTATTTGATCATTCCAATTTTTTAAAAAATTATATTTTACTATTAAGTAAATATTTCATTTAATTTTTTGTTTGTGTTATATAAGCAATATATTTTGCTTTATAATTAAATATTATTTATTTATTCATTTATTCATTTATTTTACAAATGGAAATGTCATGTATATGACAAAAGATTTCCACCCCCTGATTAACAGTATAACCCAGATACATAAAATATAATATATAAAAATACAAATGTAAATAGAAAATAAAGAAAACATAGGAAAAAAGTAATATAGACAATTGTAATAAACTTTCTAACCCTTTCTGATATAAACAACTTAGTTTTTTAAAATTCTGGCCAATAAATATTAACGAACAACTCGTTATCGTTGTGTATTTGTATTATTATAATTTTCTATTTAAATGTGATTTATTAATTAAATAACACTGAACAATTGTGTTTTGTGTTAAAACTTTAAACAATTAAAAGTTTTAATGCCAAAAGACAGTTGTTTAGAGCATTGTTTAACCATTTTGACATTGAGTGTAAGTTTCAAAGATTTATTAATTAATATTAACTTATAAGTATATGTTTGAAGTAGACAAAATGCATTAATTATTAAAAATTGTGTGTATTTTGCAAAGTAATTTTCTTACATTTTATATTTATAATAAAGTAATTTTTTTAAATTCAGATTTATTTGTCTTGGCCTGTTCCTGATTGTGCAGAAGGTTGTCCACCTGCTTGGATTCGTGATGGTTACTGTGATAAACCTTGTAATAATTCTGAATGTCAGTGGGATGGAGGTGATTGTACAGGTGATAAAGTACAGATTGCATATCCTCATCATTTTGGACATGATAATTCATTTAGATATGGCACTGGATTTTTAGATGATAGTGATAAAGGTAGTAATATATTTTTTAAATGAAAAAATAGCTTTCATAGGATTTCATATAATTTATATAATCTTGAATTTCAGCTCTCTGTAATCAGAATTGTGTTAATGCTTGGTTGGCAGACAGATATTGTGATCAGGTATAAAAAATATTATTAATTTTTATAATTTATAAAATTTATTAGCTAAGAAATAAAATACAGGAAATCCTTGTTAATTCAAACTCAGATAGTTTGAAATTTTATTAGTTTGTAACTTACTTTTGGGACCAGGGTTAAAGAAATTTGCATATTAAGGAATTTGATTAGTTTGAAATTCAAAGTGAAAATTCTTTCTGAACTGTGATATGCATATATTAACTCTTTCTCGTAGTGCCTCCATACTGTAAGAGAACAGTAGACCAAAAACAATTCTAATCTGATCAATATGGCTTTACTTTTACATAACATGTTTTTGGGTATCACTTTACACGTGGACTACCCTTTTTTTCACTTGTAAAATACAGCTGGTTTTTGGGATTGCAAGATTGGGCTGCAATTAGCAAATTGAAATATTTGTAAGCTTTAGGTTACTACATTTTGGCAACTTAATACTTTTTGGGCCACTTTAAAAATAATTTGGGCTACATTTCAAGGAATTCTGCTTTACATTTTATAAAACCTATCTGGCAACCTGTGAAGTTCTCATCCACCAGTGGCTGAGTGGATAAAACCACTGAACACTGGTAGTTGATCATGGATTTACACTTCATCAATGGGCTGACCAACTTGAACTTTTCTGGATTTTCTTCATGTCTGTAATATCTAAATGGGGACAATTTCCCATAAAAGACTTCCTGGGAGACATTTTTTCTTGGCAGATCACCCATGTGTCATGTTGCTTTAATCAAATAAAACTAAATTAAACACACCTGACCTGACAGGCTGTTTACCTGCTGTTTATTTATATTACTATCATTAATTCTTAATTAACGAAAATAATGTTCTGTATATGTAGCTGTGTTCTGTTTGTTTAATAAATTAGATCAGTTACATGGCATTTGGCATATTGTACAAAAATGTGTAAATCTCGGATAATTGAAAACTCGATAATTTGAACTTGTGATTATTTCATCTCTTGAATTTTGAACTAATGAGGATTTCCTGTATTTTATATGTGATTTATATAACTGTAAGTTATGTAGTTCACATACATATACAAACATTATTTAATTTTATTATATATATTTACACATACATAATATAATAATTTGAGAGCTGGATTATAAAGGTGAGATATATTTTATAGCTAGTTAGTTCCTTTAAATTTATACATTGTACAAATAAATATTCCATTATTGACAAGACTATGTCTTGTTTATAAAATCGCACTGCTGGCTGGGTAACAAACTTAGAGGTATGAAGGAGTACATGTCAAGAGTTGAAATTTGGCACAGAGTATTAAGTGCCCAAATCATGCGTGCATAAAAAAAACCAGACTTGTAGGTAGTCAGGGGACCGAGAACTGAGTCAAAATAAAATACAAAATGGCGACACGCTCTACAAACAGGAAGTAGTGTGAGATTTGTGCATGTGTTGCTTGTTGGAAAGTTCAAAAAGCAAATGTTGCTAATTTGAATTATGATAAACGAATCTTTGAATAAACCCATTTACCTGTCCTGTGTTATTCCCAACATATTTCTGGTCACGATGTGCTGACCTTGACCGGTTGACCCAAGATATCTCATTTCAGCCATTGGAATGTTTTTGAAAGTAGATGGCACTAATCATTATAATTTTATATCAACTTCCGAAATATAATTTGTTTTCTTTTTACATTTATTAATATATACACTTTGTTCGTGCAAAAAGAATATAATAATTTCAGACGATATAATGGCCAGGATTATTTTTTCAAAAACAGGAAATTTTCGTTAGGCGTGGACAAAAATTCAATCTGGGGCAACATGCAACAGAGAGAAGTTTTGAAATTGGATAGGTTAATTTCATTGAAAATGCATCATGGATGACCTCGTGGTCGTGGCTGAGGCCAGCAAAGTTTGAACAATTGCACTCAAAACCAGTGATACCAAAGAAAATTGGAGAATGAGAATGAGATCTGCCTTGAGTATCAAAGTGATCCTGCTTAGTAGTGAGTCTCTGAGACATAGTCTTGTCCCAAATACAGCTTTGCCATTTTACTTGTTTTTTTAATATTTCAACAAGGCAATATATTCTATTAAAATATGCATGTTTTAGATACTCTTTGAAACTTTAGAGCTATCATATTATTGAAGTTATAATTTAAATTTTGGATATTAATCATAATTTAATAATTTTAACTTAATGGTCACAGATTATATTTTTAAGATGTATGCTTGTTACGAGACAAATATAAAAATAATTAAAATGAATACAACTGCTTGTAAAATTTTACCTTTAAATTCCTGGAAAATGTAGATAAAACTTGAATTTGGTGCATTATTTTTTACATATTTTCTACTTTAAGTCAAAGCATTTTTCTGTATGGTGTTTCCACCATTGTAAGCTCTCCTAGTAGAAATCAGTGCTCTTTGATTGTAAACACTATGCTACAAAACACTTTACTTCATTTATTAACTGCCAGTAAACCTGCTGTAGTTGCATTAGTGGTAAGTCATCAAGCCATTCATTCACTATCATGTTTAGGATGTTCAGATATCGATCACTATTCAGGATGCTGTTAATGAATACATGACCAAGAAGCTGCTCATCCTAAATCTTGCACCAGACATTCAGCACTCTAAGTACACTTGATGTTGCATATGTTGCATGCAACATGCAGCATACTTAGTTTAGGGGTGCACATTGTATGGTTATACACTCCTTTCCAACAAAAATTGCCTCATGCCGTAAAATGTTCTGAAAGAGTTGTGGTTTGTCATGCTAAATATAATGTCATGTTGCACCACTCAAGTCTTTGTGTGGCATCTCTGCATGTGATGCTGGATAGATCTTGTTTGCCCCTGCATAGATAGTCAAGGGGATATCTTGAATATATATAGAAATAAAATCATAAAATTTTAATGAAGAATGGTTGTTCAGTTCTGGATATTCAGTTTTCAATTTGAAACATGTAATGATGAAATATTATGTTTTAGGAAAATTGTTTTAATAAATTATAAAACTTCTAGATTAATCTGCATCAGATTAATATTCAGTCATATTCTGTGTTAGAAATATACTAGAAATCCAAAATTATCTGTGTAAGTTATCTCTGAATATTTTGTAATTGTCTATCCTTTAAATATTCAGAATAAATTATTTCATTCATTTGATGTTTTGTTTATTATTTACTTACATTTGAAGAATATACCTTTGCTAATAGTAAACACATGCTTATTACAATTATTACACTACTAAAAAACTTGAAATTCTTTCTATGTTTATTTCTTATCTGTGTTTTTAACTTTTACATAAATGTAGTTTGAAATTTATATATTACTGTTTAAATCAAGAATTTATTTATAATTAAATAAAATTTTATTTAAAATTTTTGTAGGCATGTAATGTATATACTTGTGCATTTGATGCGGGTGATTGTGGAACTTCCAATTATCATCATTTATTTGGTATAATGTTAATGAATGAAAAAACTCACTACATTGTTCCTAAAGGTAGATATATTATATTTTAGTAGTTTTCTTTAATTTAATTATTTTACAGTATTTTTGATGATCTGTTACTATTCCCATTATTTCAACTATCATTTTTTCTTAGTATTAAATATCTTCCTTTACATTTAATTTTGTTTCCCTAAGAATACAGTATCTGAAATATGTTTAACTATACAGAGATAGTATTAATTAACTTGTTTAATTAGATGTCACAATTCTTTAAGAAGTTTTGAATTTAGTAAATTGTATAAATCTGACTTTTCAATTGAAATAAAGTATCTGAAAGCCAAAGAAATAATAGCATTTTATTTCTTTGGCTTATAAATTCACTGTAAAATATAATAAATATAAATTTGGTATCAACTACTAAAAATTGAGTGATTTACACATGCTAATGTTAAAATGGAAAAATAAACATTAGAACTCTGAAAGTTTAAAAAATGGGGGTATGCACCTTTAGTTTGACATTCAACTAATGTAAAATTTGCTTTCTTGATTGATTGCTGAACTAAAGGTGTGTATCCTATTTTTTTAACTACCAAAAATATTTTAAAAAAATCTTGAAAAATTTTTTGAATCTGTATAATGATCTCATTGTTTTATTACTTTTAATAATTAAATAAATGATTAAACCAACTAAAACTATTTATTCATTTGTGATATGTTTTTAGTGCTATACAGGTATACCTCACCTTACGTTGGTAATTGGTTCCAAGAGAGGCGATTTAAGTCGAATTTACTTATCTCCAAATTTACTTGTCACTAGGCTAAACTACAAATAACCATTCCCAGTTCTGTATTTTATTTATAAATGAATTTTTAATAATATATGGTTAATAAGAATCTATTGTAAGCCTACAAACAAATAAATTTTAGTTTTTAATATAGTAGAGGAAAAAAAAAGTAATCTAAATTTATGAATATATGTGTGTATATACTTGTAAATGTACATGTTTACAATTTGGCGATGTTTACCACATTCACAAATAAAGAGTTTGCGATGTACTGTACATCACGGACTCTTTATTTGTGAATGTGGTTTGCTCTAACACATTATAAAATAAAATGATTTTGTAAGGTTAAATAACAAATACAGTTATTAAAATTATTTTGCTATAGTAGAAAAGACTAATTTGTTAAATTTACCAATATTTACATTCAATTTGTTCATTTACATTGTGGACATAGATGGCTGTGGATTGTCAGCATCAACAGCTGATTCTTATATTTTGATTCTGAATATTTTAATATGATTTTATACACTTTTATTCTTATTTATTGTATAGTAACATGATTTTATGTGCTTTTAACGCTTTTCTAGTGATATTACGACTTCAATATTTGTGATGGACAGACGTAAAGTCAAATAAAATGACTTAAACTTGATTTTTATTTTTCCATATATATATATATATATATATATTTTGACAAACAACATATAATCAAGAATGACTTAACTTGAAACAATGTAACCCGAAGTATACCTGTATTGCAAGTGAATGTTTAGAATAAATTTTGAATGTGTAACTTGAATGCTTACCATTGTAACTAATTTTTTTTCATTTATAAATTGTTTATAAATTATTTTAAATATCTTATAGGTGAAATTTTTGTGTACTTCAATCTTTCCAATCTTTTAAGTGATAATGAAACTATTTCTGAAGGAAATTATGAACATTCTCCAGTTGTTAGAGTTATGGCTATTTCATTGAAATATCAAGTTCTTACTGTAGTTCTTTATCCAAATTACAATACCACCAATTTGACTGTAACAATTAAAGGAGAGAGATTACAAAAAGCATTTCAGGTAATTATATTCTGTGTGATATATTATCTGAATATTAAAGAAATAAGTACAGTAGATCCTTAATCAGTTCTTGAAAAATCATTGTTACGTGAATGATTGTAAATTGAATTCTGATTTCCTGTAAGCTTGTGGTCATAAATTGAAATTTTTTCAACTATGTAACAGGAAAAACTGAAGACTGAGGAAGAATATTAACTAGTTTATTACAA
The DNA here is from genome assembly GCF_030686945.1 of Centruroides vittatus. Taxonomy (NCBI): domain Eukaryota; kingdom Metazoa; phylum Arthropoda; class Arachnida; order Scorpiones; family Buthidae; genus Centruroides; species Centruroides vittatus. The sequence continues at coordinate 3,074,725 of NW_027122710.1, read as the reverse complement.
TTATCCTTTTAGGACTTTAACATTTTTTTTTTTTTGGGCTTATCATAGGTGGAAAGTGATTTTCAGATTTTAATTTTTATTTAACATTAAAATGCAATGCTTAACTATTTTTACAATAAAAATTTTATTCAGATTTACAGTTTCTTAATAAATATGCATTTTGGCATGGTCCTAAATGGATAATTGTCGTGAAATATTTAATATTTGTAAACAGAAGGGTAGCCCTTCTGTTTTCAAATATTAATTATTTCATTACATTACTAGAAGTTTATAAGTACTACGTTTCATTACTAAAAGTATGCAATTTAATATTAATAACAGAAGAATACTGTTTGTATTTATAAGATGATTGTTTATGGAAGGACATGTTTTGTTTGATCTTATTATGTAGAATTGTAGAACTAATTATCTGTTTTTCAGAAATTGAAATAAAAGTAAAAATGTATAGTCCAAATGTTAAGCGAACATTTTTCTGATATTTTCATATTATGTATGTAATGTTACAGGCATACACAAGTAACAACTTTTTCACTAATTTTATTCTGTGTAGTGTGATTTAATGATGTACTCTATTCTGTTTTTATCAGAGGAATACTGAAATACTGACACATTCAATGAGAAAAGAGAAATAATTTACAGATAAATCATTATATTTTCTAACAATGCATCCATTTATTTCTGTGAAAAGTTGAGAAATAGAGTTATCTTTTAATACTGAATAGTTCCTGAACTTTTATATAGAGTACATCTATTTATTTGTTTAAAAACTTTAGTATTTTAAGTAATAATGTAAAGAACAAAAAATGCATGTAAAACAATGTGTGATAGTACATTTAAATCACAGGCATTGATCCATAAGGGTCAGAGAGAACATGCCTCCAATATTTTTGTACCAGCAAATTTTCTATCCTCCCAATTTATGTTTTTACATTATATGACAAAAATTAGAAGTAGAAATAAAGTATATCTGTTGTGTACAGTACTCTGTTTTCTTTTTTAATCTGAAAACCCAAAAATGAGAAATTTTTCTTAAATCATTGTCATTGTCCCCAATGTATATAGGAATCGATTCTGATGATTTAAATTATGGAAGGAGAGAGTAGAGGGGATAAAATGTCTGATGCTATGCAGTCCAGCATGTACAAACATAATAAAACCTGATGTATTAGTAACTAGCAGGTAAGCCTAGCATTGCCCTGGCAAAAAATAAGAACAAACATTAAGGTTATTACATTATTTTGTACTTCTAATCCTTCTATTGTGTTATATTACAGTATTTGATTTATATAACTACAGAGGATATTTTACGTAAGAGTTCATTGCACCAAGTGATCAATCTAACACATTTTAAAAATTCTTTAAATTGTGTACAGTAAAGGAAGAAAGAAGTTTAAAAACGTGTTAGATTGATCACTCGGTGTGATAAACCCTTATGTACAATAATCTCTGTAGTTATATATATCAAATACTATAATATAACAAACATTAAAATGAAAATTATGTAGAGTTTGGTTATTTTAGCCTACTATTGTCATGTTTTTTGCGATGCTCAGATGATATGAAATGGTACAATTTTATCGGTCAAGTAGACAGGAATCAAAAGTAAAATATTTTAAAATTTTTAAGATATCATAATTTTTCCTAATGTTAACTCTAAGAAATTGTGCCATTCACCATTCACAGCTGAATAACAAATGGTAGTCTGCCAATCAACGAAATTTGACGAAAAATGCACCAAATATTTAAACTTGACACCTTCGAAAACCACTTAAAACACATTTTGTGCTGGTAACCTCATATTATGTAATTTTTCTATTCAAATGCCACCATACTGATGGTCCGATAGTAAGAAGGGACTGTTGGGGAAGGAGATTGAAGTAATTTTTATATTATAGCATTCCAAAAATTTCGATAAAATTAGTCCCTCTGTTTTAAAAGATGCTATGCATGGATGGGCTAATTTATTGAAAATTTAGAAACCATTCTTTACATTATATTTGAAATATTAAAAATAGTTTGAATTTCATATAATTTTGTTTTATGCATATTCAATATGACATGTAAATTATTATTAATTAAGATTAGATCATTAGATCTTATTCATTAATCATTATTACATTACTTTAAAAATGTGCATAATATGTATCAATGTAATAATTCTTTATATTTATATTATAGTTTACTTTTCAGTTTGAAGTAAATACATATCCTTTAATTATAAAGAAAGAAAAAGAAGAAACATTAAGTACTACAATGAAAACTAAAAGTTTTACAGTAGAAGAATTTTCTCCTGAATTAAGGTACATTATTCAAAGTCTAATTTTAATATAAACATAATTATAAATAACTAAGAATTAAGTAATTTTTTTAATTATTTATAATTAATCTTTTATTAAAAGTATAATTAATTTTAAGTATATACTTAATTAAAATGATCAAAAATGATAGAAATTTTAGAAACAAAAAATGTTTCTTTAAATTCTTTTCTTTGGCAAATATTTTAAATGGTGGTGTATTTTACTTAATGAATTATCAATGTCACTTTCTGCTGCTGAGAAATGTTTATTAAACAAAACACAAATGTTTTTTTCAACCTAATACAATAGGCCATCCTTCGATGTAACTGAATTCGAACACCTTTTCAAAAAATGGAACATTTTAACAAAGTAACATCCAAACTCTTACATTTAAATTTAAAGCAAACATTAAACAAATTAGCAATTAAATAAATAAACTACAAAGATAAAATATGATAAACAAGCTAAAAGAACAACAATATAAATAATAAAATAAACAAAAATGCATCAAAATATAAGTGCAGGTGATAACTAAAAATTTTTACATTTTAATTTTTTCTTATATACAGAATTTCTATGCAGAAGGTAGTTATTTATATTGTTTTTGTTTTAGTTTATTTATCATATTTTATCTTTGTAGTTTATTTATTTAATTGTTAATTTGTTTAACGTTTGATTTAAATTTAAATGTAAGAGTTTGGATGTTCCTTTGTTAAAATGTTCCATTTTTTGAAAAGGTGTTCGAATTCAGTTACATCGAAGGATGGCCTATTGTATTAAGTTGAAAAAACATTTGTGTTTTGTTTAATAAATATTTCTCAGCAGCAGAAGGTGGTATCGATAATTCATTAAGTACTTCACAAAGCTGAGTTTGATTTTCAGTTCAGTGATGTTTTATTATTTTATTTAATTAGAATTTTTACTATAAAAGCTGATTCCATTAAATCTTATTGTAAGAATTTAACAATATAAAAACACTGACCATATCATAATTATCATAAAAATATTATCATAATTATCTATTGATATATGTCAATAATTATGACATATATCAATAGATAGTTATGATAATATTTTTTAAACAAATTTTTTTTTTTTTTTTTTTTTTTTTTAGAAGAGGTGTAACTTGTGAATAATAATTACTTTTACTTCAAAAATTACAGATACTAAATAAATAATTTAAGAATGAAACTAATATATATTAATGATGAAAGTAAATATTTGATTTTTGATAATCAAATATTGAAAATTATTATAGAAAATGAAAAACTGTAGTGATACTTACGATAGTCAATATCAAGCTGAGAATTGTTTCAGAAATAAAATTAAAATTTTAAAATAGTTTTTCAAAGAAAACATTAGGAAATTGATTTATTGATTGAATTGGCTTATTTCAATGTTATAAACCAAATAACATTATCTAATGAATTTAAAATCTTTTATATAATTGACATTTTTTAAATACTTGAATAATTAATTTTTACAGATTTTAATATAAAATTTCAAATGATAGATTTAGTTTTGAAGTTTCTGCTTATATGAGATTAACTACAATATGAAAAAAATTAAATTTACAAATTACAAAGAATATCCAAATGAATAGCTTTATATATTTTCATTTTGCCAAAAGACTCATAATGGCATTACAAATATTTATTCAAAATTCATTAAATGTTTCAGCTTGTATGCTGTCATCAGAGTATCAAGCTAAAGTAAATAATTTAATAAGTGACACAGAATAAATCTAAAAAAATATTTACACTTATTGAATGGACATAAGGTAGATAGTTTGACCAATATCTATTACAAAAAGTAGCATTTAGGTTATTTTTTTAATAAATTTTCATAAAAGGTCTTCACCATGGATTATTTCTTTATAAAATAGGTGTTTTGAGCACAGTTATATAAATAATATATAATTCGACGAGAGCATAAAAGTTGAAAAATGTAATGAATTTTGAATAATTATTTCTAATATGTTAAGAGTCTTTTGGTGAGATGCAAATATGGGAAGCCATTTATCCATATATTTGAATATTCTTCATAATATGTTAACTGAAACCATTCATTGTTTATTTAGAAGAATTTCATATTCTACTTTTACTTTCAGTAATTTTCTGGTAAATTTGTAGCATTTTAAAATATTAATTATTTAGAACTACAAAAATTTATAATTCAAGAGAACAGAAAAATGTAAAATTTTTTAATGTAATTATTATATTTGTGCACCAACAAAAATTAGCTGATAACTATAAAAATTTTATTTTATTAGATTTTATTACTCAAAATAAAAGCATTCAGAAAAAGGGTATTTTAGGCATTTAAACTTCACTTTTTGAAATATTTTTATTTACATGAATTACAGTACCTATAGTAAGTTAACACTTACCATGCTGGTCCAGTTGACCTAGTTCCTTACCTGTGTGCTGACTGCTTTAAGCAATTTTACAGTATTTTCTATTGAAAATAAAAAACGATTGACTAAAACTAGGTAAAAAGTAAAAACAGTTTCTGATATTGAAAACATTATCTGTACAATACTCAATTTAAATGTGTGTACTGTACAAATTTAAATTTTTATGTATTATGCTTTAATGCAGGGATGGGCAACCCGCGGCGCTCGGGCCGCATGCGGTCCGCAATAATATTTTTTGCGGCTCGCGCGGCATAAAATGTGAATAAATATATCAATTTCCCAGCTTAATGAGATATTCAACAAAAATTCAAACATTATTTTCTACAACTTATATTTGTGAAAAGTTTTTTTGCAATGAATTTAGTAAAAATTAAAACAAGAAACCGGCTAACAGACACATGGAAACTAATTTAAGACTAGCGGTGACTGATATTTGGCTAAATATTTCCAATATATTACGTTTAAATCAGTGCCAGAAGCTAAATTAAGTATACCTGTACTAATTTATAATTATATATGAATAAAGAATTGTGATTTACCGACAGTTCCCCCCTCTTTTCTCTTGTGTGCGGCCTGCGTCAATTCAAAAGTTTTGAAATGCGACCCTTACGTAGAAAAAGATTTCCCATCCCTGCTTTAATGTTGTTTGGACTTGTTTTAGAGATAAAGATACAATGAAAAAAAATTAAAAATTACAGTATAGCTTTAAAATTTGTATTTTTATGTATGAAGTATATAGTACATTGATAAATTTATTCATAATGGCATTAGCACTATCAGAAATATAGGAATTCGACTTTTGTATTGATAATATCTAAAAAGTATATAAATTATGTAATATCATATAAACTATACAGGTTTAAAATAATAACAAAATTACATGGCTTATTTGTATTTTTTCGATCTCAGTTAGGCCTAAATCATAATCACGACATTTTTGTCAGATAAATCAATATAATTCGCACTATATTTGTTGATTTTTTATTAATGAATTAGAACAATTATTAGTTAGTATGTTAATGCGCCTTATCTAAGCTTAACTCATACATAGAAAATAAAACAACTCGATATTTGCTTGCAAAATATGGCAAATATGAAATTACAAGATATATTGAGAAACGTAATAATACATTTTTTGTTTTTTGCGAATGAATGTGGAAAATGTAATATTACGTTTTTAGCATGGTAAGTGTTAATAATATAATTAAAAAATCTTTCTGAGAGATTTACTTTCTTATCTGTAATTCATTAATTATACAGTAGATTAAGCCCGAAATTATAAACTAATTAAATGATAACACAAGATTCGTGAAGTCGTAACTTTGCTAATTAAAGATGATGATTTAACCACCTATCGTTGTCCAAATTATTTTATATCTGTTTATTTAATTAGCCAATAAATGAATCCAGCAATATAATTTGACTGATTCATTAAATTATTTATTTTGTATAATTCAATTTTTACCATTATATTTTTATATAATTTTTAATTATTAAAATCTAATAAAATGTATGATTTATTTCTCCTTTTTTTTTTATTCTAGACAACCAAAAATCCTTCATATATCAGAAGTTGTGCCTGACTTAATTATCAATAATGTGAATACATCTGATTTACCTTCAGATATTTCTGAAAATATTAAAGCACTTGAGAAATCATTATCAGAAGGTAATTTTAAATATTAGTGAAAATTTAATTGTAATGCTAAATGAATATGTCTGATTAAACCATAGAATTGCCTATTGTAATCACTTTGGGACTTGCCTATGCTGATAATATTAAGACAATTGATGGCCAGATGACTACTGTTCTGGGAATCTGGGATCAAATCTAGATGGGATGAAACATTTCAGGAATTTTTTGGTCTAAGTGGTGAGGGATGTGGCTAACATATGGACAGACCTGGAATTCCAGGTCTGTCCATACATGTTAGCCACATCCCTCACCACTTAGCCATTCCATTGTGGGTCTGGCTGAATCATAATAGGCTTGTCTTCTTAATGCCTGCAGATAGTTAAAATACCATATTTACTTGCATATAAGATGAGAGTTTTATTCATTTATCACATCTTCAAATTCCTAGGTTGTCCTACATGCATGAGCGAAAGATTCTTTGCGTTTTTGCAAATAATTTTTGTGAAACATGTATTTGCATTTTTTACCAGATGCTTAGCCTCTTGTATTTAAAAACATAAGTATTTTATCTGGGTCATTTGAATTGTTCTTGTATATTGTTGGGAGTAAAGATGAATAGCAATAGGAAAAGCAAAGCTTTTGGATTGAATTTCAGATTGAAATTCCAAAATCACACAGAGCATAATATAAGTTTTAATCCATTCCCACATGAAAACAGATGATTATTCAGAAATCACAATTCGGAGAAACTCATAAGTGTAATTGACGGAAAGTGGATTCAACTGTTAAGAATTGGCAAGAAAAGATTCCCGATTGTCCAGCTTTACATAAACAAATTATGTTGTCAATTTTACCAGATTTTTCCTTAAAGTTTAAAATGCTAGTAATTTTTGCGGGACAATGTGTGCATTTACGTGCATTTGATATTTTATTTGTGATTAAATGAAATAAAATTAGAACTGTATTAATAAATCTAATTTTTTTTATTTTGATTTTTAAAGTCACACCTCATTTTATATCAAGGTTGTCTGTCTTATATGTGAGTAAATACGGTGTGTGTGTGTGTGTGTGTGTGTGTGTATGTATATATATATATATATATGTATATATGTATTAAGCAGAGTAAGTTTTTAAAACAATTAAAAAAATATATAACTTGAAGATTTATTTAATTTAATTATTACTATTAATTTAAAGTAATTCATCTAGCATGTAATTGAAGTAACAAATTTCAGCAATTTAAGCCATTAAACTGCTAGTATGATTAAAACTATTAATATTTTACAATTAAAGTATTAAGACTGTTAACAATAGTTGATAATGATTGTCTGTTATCAGCCACTGTTGAAGTTGATAGTGTAAAAAATTGCCTAAAAATGTCTATTTGTCTGAAGATAACTAGTTATTACCAAAGTTTGATTATGACAAGTGTTTTTTTAACCAATATTTTGAGTCATGCTAATTCTGGTAACAGTAACCAACTTGTAACAAAATTTCTAATTGCAATAAGCAGCTCTTACTGCAATTAAAATATATGTAGTTTAAAGATAATTTATTCTTCAAAAACTGATTACAGAAATATTTAATTGTTTAAATTACATTTGAATAAATTCTCCCTTCAAATAACATGTATATCTAAGTATAGTCTGTTCCTTTCAGATCTGTGAGAACTATAGTTTTGAACTGTTACAGGTGAGATGAGTCCCCAACTCAACTTGTCTCTCAGATCACTTGAGATCTTACTCATCTAAAAGAAATTTCCTTACTGGGATGACTGAGAAGAGTGTCTGATTCAATTTGTCTCCTATGATTAAGATCTTGCTCATTTTTTTACCTTGTTGTTTCTTTCCTTTTTATTCAGACCTCTGGCTACCAGTCAAACCAATCTGAGCCCTGGACTGATGATGATAGATCAAAGGTTATCAGGTTATCATCCTGGAGTCAAAGGGGTTGGCCATCACTGCCACTCTCCACTTTATGGCAGGAGAAATTTACAAGAGCCGTAAAACCAGGTCCACTAAAATATTGGTCTGTTCCGTCTTTCTCTAATCCTAATGATTGATAAAGTTAGGCTCAGCTAACTATATCAAACAAATTTGGTGGTTAGACCTAAATAGAATTCCCAGTCTTGACATTCTTCATAAAAATATTTTTATATTTAATTAGAATTTTTATTCATTTTAAATTCCATATTGTTAATTTGAAATTCAATTAATGAAAATAGACATCCCATTTTACAAAATATTTATCTAATTTCATAAAATTAACAATCATCAAGTTGAAAGGTAAAATTTAGACATTTTGAAAAAATACTTTATTGACAATTAACTCAACAATGATTATATTTTAGTCTTCTAACTAATTACCATTAATACCAATCACATCTCACTATCTTTGCCAAGAACTTTTAATCTCGTGAACATTGAATGACTGGGTTTTTCATTGAAGAAAGTCTTGAACATTGTTCTCACATGGATTTTGTCATTGAACTAACTATATATTGACAACAGGACACAAAATAGCTTGTAATCAGTATGTGTCAATCCTGGATCTAGCTGGTGTATTTTTGTGTTGGTATTAGACTTTTTCTTTTGGAATGTATGGGAACACTTAAGTCGTGCTAATTCTCTGGTGGTCAACTGTGGATTATCACCTATCAGTTGCAGGAGATTGGTGAATCGCTGCCTGGATAGGGTTCATTTTGAGGCAAGAAATCTTAATTCTCAAATTTTTTCAACCAGTTGTAGCAGATCTGCCTGTTGACTGTGTCCATGCCAAATGCCTTGCAGATGAGATTGTGAGCCTTTGTTGCATTGTATCTACTTTTGAAGTCATAAAGAAACAGCATGCAAATGTGTTCTTTTGAAAGTTTCATATTGTTAGACATTGCTGATGTGTCTAGTTCCGACAAAATATGTGATGATATGCCCTTTGGTTACTGTAATTATATAACCATATCAAATATTCTAGAACCTTTTTTTTCATTCATTTCTATAAAAAAATTAAAATATCTAAATTTTAACTTTACAGCTTGATTTATAATATATTGTATTTGATTTTTAAAATATGTTTTTTTTTTCCTTAGGTCTAATTACAGAAAAAGGCTTTCAGAGGAAGAAACAATTACTTCTAATGAAATTCTCTGAAAAGAATAGAGTAAATCAAACAAATTCAGTTGGATTACAAAATGAATCTCAGAAATTTAAACAAAAGTCCACTCAAGTTAGGAAGGAAAAGGAAAAATTAATATCATTTTTTAACAATAAACATAAAGAAAAAATTTATCAAAAATTAAATAACACTAAAACTTTAAGACAGTTAAAAGGTTTAGTACAACCTGAATCAGTAATTTTCCATAATGGAAAATTTCCGTGGGAGAAACAAAATACATTTAGTAAATTACAAAAGGTAATTGTTATATTTTTTTTAGGTATTTATATTAAAATACATTGTTTATTTTACAGTATAAATAATAATAATTTATTTTATTTCTTAGTTGTTAGATCAAAAACGTTCTTCGGATAGGTATAATGTCAAATCCGTTAAAAGAAGGAAATTACTAGACACATTTGGAGACTCATTACGTCATGTGAATAAATTATATAATGAAGCATTTGGATTTGAAACTCGAAAAGTGCCTGCTCATATTGCCCATTTTATTGATGTAGATGTGATGCAAAGAGTGCAAGAAAAGTTAGTATATGAAGAATAATAATTAAACAAATTTTATTTTTTAATTTATCTCTATAAATAGAAATACTTTCATTTCTAAATGATACACATGCAAATTATTTTAAATTTTGCATGTGTATCATTGAATATGAATAAAAATTTGAATATCAATAAAAATTTTGCACTTTTATTGATATTCAAAGATTTATTTCTTGATTTCTTAGAAAATAAAATTTTCTAAAAAGTCTAATTTAGTCTTATGAAATGCTTTTATATAGTTAAATTTTGATAAATCTAGGATATTATTACTGCTATCAAATAGATTCAGAAAAGTATAAATTTAATAATAAGAATTTAACTAATTTAACCATTAATAAAAGAAGTGCTAGAAAGTCACTCTAACTTTGAAAAATGTAACCAGTTTGGGAATGTTTACAAACCCCACAGTCCAACATTTTGTGAATTTTAATCTCTTCCCCATCATTGTGACTTTTGTAGCCAGATTGTGTCACTACTACTGAATACTTTTATTTATTTTTTTTATTTTTATATTTAAACATCAGGTAGAGGAATATCAAAAACTTTTTTACAACTTTCCCTGAACAAACTCACAATAAAACAGATACATAAATCAGTTACAAATAATGTGGCAAAATATTACAATGCATTCAATTACGAAATATTGAGACTATTTTTCTGCTAAACAAAGTAATTGGAGGTCTCATATAAAAAAGCTAATATAAAACTATTTTCCTGGAGCTTCTTGTAACACATTCTGAAGTGCCATTTTAAGATACACTGTTATTAGTGACATGTGTGAAGTGATGAAGTGCTATTATTAGTGCATGGTATCGCTCACTATATCAGATGGTAGTTCACTAATATCGATATCTTATTTACATGTCTTAGTTTATAAAGTTCAGTTCTTTTATAATAACAAGTTAAATTGAATAATTATAATTGTCCACAATTATATGACTTAGGTTCTTGCTGCTGTTGCACCATCAGTTTGTGATCAGTATTGCTGATTTATTTTCTTTTTGTTCAATGTTGCTTCTGTTAATAGTTTCTCTGATACTCCATGCACATGACATCAAGTCTGTAGCACATTTTTAACAGATAATATTGTAACATAGAACAATTTTTTTAAAGAAGAGCTAGGTTATATAACCAGATCCAGACCCTATCCTCCATTGTAGTGATCCAAGTAGCCACTAACTTATTCCCTACTCTCTTTCAACTAGGCTAAGTGGTTTGTGGACATTTAGTATATTATTTATTGTTTAATACAGTTTTCACGTGAAAAATATCACTGCATTAAAAGTTCTTTATAGTTTCTTTTAATAATAATAATTATCAAATGAGTTTTTATTTCTTAATTCTGAATAATTTAAAGTTATATACCAAACTGATTGTTTTTATTTTAAAAAACAGTTTGTTTTCTATTATTTCAGTGTATGTGACTTCATAATTTTGCTTTTTTAAAAATTAATTTATTAATTTTCAAAATGTAAAAAATTTTTCAGTGCAAACAATGGATTTAAGTTTGTATATTAATATTAAATCTAATTACAATTTATTTAATATGTAATTATAATAATTAACGATTTTGTGTGTTTTTTATTAGATTTTATGATCAGTTTGATATCACTTCCTCTCATCGGATGCGTTCGTCGACAGACATGCAATTTGCATTTTCTTATTATTATTATTTAATGAATGAAATGAAAACAGTAGAGATGGATGAGATTTTCGATGAATTTGATACAGATCATTCAGGGTTGGTGTGTATAAATATATATTTTTATAGATATATTTAACTATTTATAAATATATAACATGTATTTAATTTGTTTTGTAATGTACCATGTGACAAAATTAGGGTTCTAATCAAGTACCAGGTCTGGACTTCATGGGAAAGCAAAATACAACAACGATCCAATTAACACTTATATAAGCAGAAATCTACAATAATGTTTATTAGGTTGAACAGTAATATATATAAATAAACAACAATGATTATAAACAAGAAGTTAGTAATAATTATGTATTTCAAATATTCAAAACAAGTCAATATTAATTAAATGTACTAGCAAAATAAAAACAATCAATGAAAGAAATTCTTTTTTTTATCTCAGGACATATAATTAATTAAATCTTTACCAATATCAAAAATAAAAAAGCAAAGAATATACTCTTATGAGTTGATTGCTTTATCAAAAAGAATGCCAGACAATTTGCTTCAAAGGAAGGTCACTTTTGGGAGCTACACCACACCGATGAATAGATGTGTCATCTTTTATCTGCTTACAAGTGTAATTCTGCACTACCCTATTTACATATTTAAGTTTTATGGGATCAGTCACTTGTGTAAATAAAAATTTGTTCATCTTAACTTTGAATTTAGTGTATTTTGGAGGTTTTTTGGGAGTTTCCATTCTTAAACAAAAAATGTCCCTGAAAAGAAAATAACAACTAAAAATAACACTCAAAACATAAAATAACGATAGGACTTTGACTCTTTACAGTCTGAAGAATTCATAAGTATTGAAAATGGATACATATAAAGCCAAACATATAGAAACACATCCAGATGATTGTCTTAAATCAGGGATGGGCAACCTTTTTCTATGTAAGGGCCACATTTGAAACTTCTGAATTAATGCGGGCCACACATAAGAAAAAAATAAAAAATATGGGTAAATCACAAATATTTATTCATAAATTAACATAGGTATACTGTACTTAATGTGACTGCTGGAATTGATGCGAATGTAATATATCAGATATATTTGGCTGAATATTTGTCATTGCTAATTTTAAATTATTTTTTAGATGAGAGTCTGTTAGCCGATTTCTTGTTTTACTTTTCACTAAATTCATTGCAGAAAAAAACTGTTTGCATACGTAAGTTGTACAAAATAAGGACAGAATTTTTGCCGCATACTTTCTTAAGTTAGGAAATTGATTTTCTTTGATAAAAGTTTTATAAAAATCTACCAAATTTTTTTCTTTAAAAGTATCTTTCAAATCTAAATTACTTTGCAAGTCTATTAACTCCAATTGAAGTTCATTTGGTACGTTTTCTATGTTTACTGAAAAAGGTGCCGTAATTATTCGTATTTCGTTTTCTCGGCTAAGAAATTTTTCGAATCTATTTTTAAATTCTTGTTCTAGTTCTTCGACTTTCTCTGCATATTTAAAATAATTTTTAGGTTCGGTGCGTTCTAATAAAGTGGGGAAAAAGTGACAATTTTTGTTACGCAATTGCGTGCTCCATAATTTGAGCTTGGATATAAATGCTTTTATAAAGGTTATAAATTCAGATATGATAAGATTTTTTCCTTGCATTTTTATATTTAATTCTGACAAATGCATTGTAATATTGACAAAAAACGCAAGATCTGTCAGCCATTCGCAGTCTGAAAGTTCTTTAACAGGTTTTCCTTTCATTTCCATAAATAATTTTATTTCTGGTAAGAGATTGTAAAATCTTTGTAAAACTGAAGATTTGCTTAACCATCTGACGTCAGTAAAATAAACAATGTCATTATTTTCAGCATCAATATCAGACAAAAATTCTTTAAATTGACGATGGTTCAATGCACGACCTCTCAGAAAGTTCACTGTGGATACTACTATATCCATAACATGTTCCATATTAATTTTCTTAGCGCATAAATTCTCCACGTGCAAAACACAATGGCAAATAAATAAATCATTTGGATTTTCGTTTTGTGCTAATTTATTCGAGAGAATACCAATTAAACCGCGTCGCTCTCCTCTGAAAGATTGGGCACCATCAGTTGTAATTCCACTCAGTTTTAATAGTGAGAGTTCATTTTTATCTAAGGTTTTTTCAAAAGCCCCGTACATAATTTCTCCTGTAGTATTTCCTTTTAGCCCAACTAAATCTAAAAATTCTTCAGTAATGTTTAATTCTGAATCAACGCCTCGAATGAAAATTGCAAGTTGAACCGTATCTGTTATGTCGGTGGATTCATCCAAACAAATGGAAAAATATTCAAAGGCTTTTACTCGTTTTTTTAATGATTCGTCAACATTATCTGCCATTTCATCGATTCTTCTCGCAACTGTTCGTCGAGATAAACTAATATTAGCAAAAATCTTCTTCTGATCAGGACATATAATTTCAACTGCTTTTTCAATACATTGCTTTATAAACATTCCATCAGAATAACAATGAAGAGTTTTTGCCAATAGATTACAAATTTCATAACTGGCTTTTGTAACGGATTCAGATTCATTATTTGTTTTCATTAAGAATGCTTGCTGGGAGGTTACGGCTTTCATCAGTTTTTCCACTTTCTGTTTTCTTAAGTCTCCAGTAAACTGGTCATATTTATTGGAATGTTTAGTGGTGTAATGCCTTTTAACGTTATATTCCTTAAAAACTGCAATACTTTCCGAACAAATTAAACAAACAAGATTTTTTTCATAATGAATGAAAAAGTAATCATATTTCCACGACTCATTATAAATTCGATTTTCATCTTCAATTTTTCTTTTCTTTCTTGTTGACATCTATAAATTGAGGATAAATAAAATGAATAAAATACTGCACTAATAAATATAGTAAAAGCTCAATGTAACAAACTACTATGGAAGTGAAGATATTGGTTCATCACAATGAAAGTCCATTTTATCGCGATAACTCATTACTACGGACTCGTCCGTTATATCGAACAGTATATTATTATATAGTAGAATCACGTTAGAACGGGATCTTGATTAAATTGATTTTCAACTTTAGACTAATTACCACCTGTATCAAAATTGTCTACATAAAAAAAATATTGTTAGATTAAAGCAAAAAACGAAGAGTAAAAACGGCTACTACTGCTGTACTTTTCTTAATTTAAAATGTTACCCTATTACGCAGCCTAAATTATATCAGACAAAGTAAAAGACTTTTTAGTTTTAGTAGAACTGTCATATTTAAGAAAAGTCTGTTATTTTTCTCTCTCTATCGAAATGTCTGAAGTTGTCTATTTATTCCCAGACATTTCTTTACCAACTTCATCTTGATATTTTCCATCTTAAATCTAACGAAATATATCTATTTTTTGTATTAAATCTAAAGCTTATCGTCTTCTTTTATGATCCATATCTTTGCTTTACAAACAATTGAAATCCACGACGCATCACTCATGGCGAAATGAAACCAAAACTGAACAATGCTGGGCTGCAATTTTTAATCACATTTTTAATTAATCTAATTTTTAAGGTATATGTTCTCCGCCTCAAATTAGTAGTGCCAGTCATTTATCTAACTCCTTTCGGGGGAAATTTTTGAATTGAAATAACGTGACTTTGGTTTTGAACCGGTAGTTCGTAAATAGTTAATTGGGGCCTCCTGCCCCTAGTTTAAGGAAAGACAGACGGACGACAGTGGGAATTTATAGATTTGCAAATTTTTCAAGTTGCAGTCCAAAAACAAGTCGATCAGAAAACGAAACCAAAACTGCATGTAAGGTGAAAATCTACACCGAAAAAATAATTAAAATAAACTTTATATTAATTTTGCGTTTACTTTTGTCAAATAAAATGAATAAAACTACGACTATGGGGAAATAACTAGTCACTTCTCGACTTACGACGGGATTCGGTTCCGCAACTTCGGACGAGGTGATCGTAACTCGAGAAGTGACTGTAAAACAATGACTTGACTAAATGAAACGGCGACTAAAAAGTCCGTAAGAACCATGGTCTGCGAGGACTAAAAAATAATCCGAAGTAGCAGGAGTCTGTTACAAGGAATGAGTTTTTTTTTTTTTTTTTAATAATTTTCTTATACTTTTGGCCAGACCGACATCAGCAACCGTTTGTTATATCGAGCTTTTATTGTACAAAACCACGTGCGAACCTCAAGGACAGTTTTAGCATTGAAAATAATGCAAAGTTGAAACGTTTTCATATGTGGGTTTTGTATTTTATTACTGTCCAGTTCTAAGTCTAAATTGTTCTTAAAATATTAATAATTCTCTAGTTCAAACATTTTTAATTTCAATTTTGGAAATTAATAGTAACATTTATTATTAAACAGAAATTCTAACTTGGATATTTAAAATTCGAAATTCCACATTAAAAATTCTATTTTCGTAAAATTTCAAATATTTAACATACCTTTTTCTATAATTCGGACAAACCACAGTAGATTAATAGTAAAAATGTAGAAAATACCAAAAAATTAAATGCAACGATACAAAGCGTTGGTAAAACTTTACAGCTCAATATGAAGTATCGTGTGAAGTCGGGTTAAATTACCAGATGCAATTAGAGTTGGCCCTCGGATTGGTTTATTTTTGCGTTATTAAGGGGCAATAGAATTGTTTACGAATGCATATTACTCCCTCGAGCTTCATTTAGTCTTGAAAAAGGGTCAAGCGCGTATGGATAGTCTACAAAAGTACACGTGCATTTGTAAACAATTGTAGCACCTCTTAAAAACGCAAAAATGAATCAACCCAAGGGCCATCTCTAGCTGTGTCGAATATATATACAAAGCGGGTTCTTGGTATTTAGTATGATTACAGACGAGTAGATGTTAGTATTTTAAATTTTTATTTTATAGACCGTTATATTGTTTTGTAATATTTTGTGCGACGCGGGCCGCACAATATACTAACGTGGGCCGCATGCGTCCCGGGGGCCGCGGGTTGCCCATCCCTGTCTTAAATAATTGGGCTATAGCTCTGCTAATTTAATGATTAATACTAAGTAATTTGCTACTAGAGTAGATGTTAGGCACCATCTCTTAACTAAATTAATTATAATAATTTATTAAATAAATTCAGTTCTTTTCTTCCAGATGATTCTAAATTATTTAATCAATTATTAAAAATATAATTATTAATTTAGTTAAGAGATGGTGCTTAACATCTACTGTAATAGCAAATTACTTAGTATTTCATTAAATTAGCAGAGTTATAGCCTGATGATTTAAGGCAATCATTTGGTTATGTTTCTATATACATATCGGGTTTTGCAATGTTTGATATACTTATAAAGCTAAACAACCAACAGATTACATTGGGCCACTTTTTTATATTTAATGACACATCACACGTAATGCTTTCCTCTAGTGATATATTATTTAGTAATTAATTAAATATAAATGCAGAAAAGTACCCAAATGTAATCCGGTTATTGTTTGGCTTTACAAATTTATCAGGTTTCATGATGTTTGTTTATGTATAATGGATGCATATTTTATTTTTACAGATATTTTAGAAATAAATTTGTTTTGAAGATAAATCTGCTATAAATTATATTTTTCAATGGAAATCTTCTTATTGTGAAAATAATCAAAATTTGACAAGTTATTGAAGTAAAAAAAATTTAATAAACTGCTTATTTAAGGAAGCTAAGAAAACATATTTAATTATTCAAAAACACATTCAGCCATTATTTTGGACATCTTCAGCATAAAAATACATTAAATATTATGGAACAAGAAATTCAAAGCCAAGGATCATTGTTTTAAATTTCTTGCTCCATACTGTTCAATAATTTTTATGCTAACTAGAATAATAGCTTAAAACATTAATTTTATAATAAAAATTTCTTTATTTTGCTTTTTTAAATAAGCAGTATATTTAATTTTTTGATAATTTTAGTACAGTAAAATCTTGCTAATGAGTAAGTCAAACTGCATTAACTTGAAGCTAGCTACAGGTTTCAGGCACAGTATATAGTTTTTGATATACTATGGTATTGTTAAGTCAAAATTGTCAGTACTTTTAACTTGAACCTGTTTTTTCCTGTGTACTGTCCATCCTTTGATAGGTCTGTGATCTTTATTTTCTTTTATATATTGTGTGAATATAGATGATTAAGATAAACAAATGCTACAGCTCCATGTTGAATGCAGTGCCCATGCCATTAGGTTATAACTTCATAACATCTTTTTCTGATACAGTATGTTTCTGGCATTCTGATTTGGATACAAGGGGACACCTTGGCAATGCACTCAAAAGTGCCATAAACTGTATAATTTTGTAATCATGCGGTGAACAGATTCTTGACAAACAACTTATTGTGGAAAATTTACGATCATAGAAAAATTTGGGTTTTAAACTTGTTAACTCAAAACTGTAACTCAATGTCAGGACTCTTAAACTCTCACTTAGTGAGGTTTTAATGTATAAAAATTACATACATATTACATTTGAAATTTAATTAAATAAATAATGATTTTACTTATTTAATGATAAATTGAAGTGCTAAAATACTAGAGAGAATAAAATACTATAATTGTAATCAACAGTACTTGCATCTCTCTGATAATAAGAGCAGCCCAGATTTATGTGGTTACACAAATAATATGAATAGTATTTTTGATCAATGATCTCAAATGATCAGTTTCAATGTTATAATACCACATGGAAAAGGTGTATTACTCTTTGACTAAGGACATATGGGACACATCATATCCAAAGTGATCTTAACCTTGTTCTTTTGGATCTTAACCCTGTAGAGCATATTCTGCAGCTACTATAAATCAGTTAGAGTCATTTCTAACCAACAGAGTAGAATTGTGAGTTGCTATTGAACAGGCTTAGATGAATATATTTACACAAAGAGTCCAGCTTTTCATCAAGTCCATGACATGTTACATTGCTGCTTTACTGAAGTTGGATGATGGAGCTACTCATTACTAGGCAGGTGTCTCTAGTATTTTGACCCTTCAGTTTATTTTTCTATGACTTTTTAATAAACTTGAGTTAAGAGAATAAAATATTAAGAGTTTATTTACAGTTGCATAAAAAAAACATTGAGTTCAACACAATACTTCTCAGATTCTAATATAATTGTGGTATTATTTCATTTCCACGATGACTATCAAATTAGAATAAAAATAATTAGTCTCATTATAAAAAATTCAAAAATTTCACATTTAATTTTACATAATAGAGAGATAAACTTGCTTTTTTATTACATATTTCTTCCTATTAGTTAACTGTGCTTGCTTTAAAAAATTGTAATAAAGTTTTAGAAAAATTCTAAATCAATATTTAAAAAATAAATTTTTAACTTGAATTATTATATTTTTTACAGTCAAGCTGACTTATTAATTCATGTTAGACTGATATTCAGCAGTTCAGTTCATATGTTAACTATACAAATTTGCATATTTTTAAAACATTAGCATTTCTAAATAAAATCCAAGCTTGAAAATATTATATGTTTGGTATTTTTGATTTCATAATTGTAAATTTTATTAATGTAGCAGCTATTTAATAATTATATTTCAGCATTAAAAGCATATGGTAAAGCAATACACTTATTATCTACAGTAATTTATAAGAGAAATTAATAATTTATCAGGAGACAAAACTTGCTTAGAAATTATATCTTACTATCTATTAGTTAACTGATTAATCTATTAGGTAACTAGTAGTTATCTATACTATCTATTAATAATTAAAAATTCTGCTAGTTATTTATTTTTTACATAATAAAAATTAATTAATGTAATATGTTGTTTTAATTTTTATAATTAAAATTAAAAACTAGATTGCAAAATTATTTTGAAATTTAAATAAATTCAAATTTATTAAAGGACTTGGTCGGATAGAGAAATAAGGACTGTTTTAACTAGACTTCATGATCTACCTCTAGAATTCTCTGTTATTCATGAATTTGAAGAAAACATTATTAATTGTTCAAAACAATTTGCAAAAAATTACAATTACGCTGTTCCGACTCCACCGTATGAACGTTATTATGATTCAAATCTGGTATGTGCAATTTTGTTTATTCCTTATACAGAATATACTTTATATTTAGTTATTCTTTTCAATGATAAATAATGCAATGATGAAAATGGCTATTATTTAGTTAACAATACATTGTTAAGCCAGTTGTTCAGAATCTGTTAGATTTTAATCATTAATCTAATCTAAATATAATTTTAGTTATGTTTCTAATATACATGTCAAATTTAGAAATTATATATTTTTAATATAGTATATATTACTGTATATTAAAACAAATTTTATATGGTTTATGTATTTGGAGAAAAATCATCTGATTGTTAATTAAAACTGTAGAGTTGATACACAAAACAGTCAACTTTTGGTTTTGTTCTTAGATTTTAACTCCAATTTTGGCTCCTCGATCTTTAAATATCTCTTTTATAAAAGCTCAATATGTATTAATAATGATGAATTTATCAAAATAGTAAATGATGCTATAAGACATTTCATTACTAAGTTATCCATTAATCCTTTAATTACTTTTTAGACTTATAACCTATGTTTATGTCTAGTATAGTTCTCATGGGTACATTTTTACCAACTTTGACTCCAACTCTATCCAAAGACTACATAGCCCTGTTATTAATAACTCATGTTATTGTTATTTTTATTGAATGTTTGTTCAATTTAATAACAGTAAATATATTAAGATTAAGATCATTAAGATAAATTCAGAAAAACCTTGCTAAGTTGAACTGCATTAACTCGAAGCTACCTATGAGACCTGTGCACAGTAGTATATGGGTTTTTCATATAATACGATCTTAAGTCAAAAGTGTTAGTACTTTTAACTTGAACCTATTTTTCCATGTCCTCTCCACCTTTTGATAGGTCTGTAGTCTTCATTTTCTCTTATTCTGTGTGAATTCAGATGATTTAAGATTGCAAACACGCAAACACAATGGCTTTATGCCATTAGGCTGCAACGTCATATTGATATCCCTTTATTGATACTGGAATTCTGATTTGGATACAAGTGGGCACTTTGACAATGCACTCAAAAGTGCTATAAACTGCATACAATTTTATAATTATTCTGTGAACAGATTGAAACAGGTTGATGATACAAAATTTTTGGCCACAGAAAAATTCGAGAAATTTAGATATTAAACTTGTTAACTCAACGATAGGAATTTTTTTTTTACCCCATTAACTTTGACTTAATGAGGTTTGACTGTATTCACTAAATACAGAATCACTAAAAAGTTATTAATTTTTGTGCTTTTTTTTAATATTACATTATTAATTATTTATTTCTTCTGAGATATTTATGTGTAAAAGCTCTCAGGAATTAATGTGTAAACTCTAGAATTATTATTTTTTTATCTCCTCTCAATACAATTCTTTTCTTACATGACCATATAAATCATTTGGCAATTAAAAATGACAAAGAAATTGTTTATTCAGAATTTTAACTTAGCAACCTTTTTACATAATAAAATTAAAAGTTTCAATTGATTTTAATGGCATACTTTGCATTTTACAAAAACACAGTTGTGAAAGTTCGAACCCACCGGAATTAAGCCGGTAATGATACATCCTTTTCCGCGCGTGTAGAAGGAAAAGGGATATGAGTCAAAGGGAAAAAAAAATGAATCAGAAGGAACAACCGACGAAAGGTGCGGATTGGTGAAGCTGAACAACGTGACCACCTCAATAAAAGGGCGACGAGAGCAGAAAAAGGGGGTCGGTTACATAGAGTCCGTCCAATCGAACCCAGGTTGGTTACGTAGTGTCGATTAGACAGACCGTGAGCATCCCGAGTCCCGACGGAACCCACCCGAACGAAAGGCATACCTTGCCGATGATACCTTGACCTAGAGGAAGGACCGACCTGGATCACAAGGTATGACCCCATTTCCTGTGAACTCTCCCTCCGCGAATCCGAACTCAGGCAACAGACGCTCGCCGTTTTTGTAATTGTCATGTTAGCTTTAATAAATCATTGTTGTTGTTATTATCCGTTGTAGTGTCCTTTATTCGAATATTATCATCTGCCGCTCTACCGTTGACCCCATTCACTTTCTCCACTCGCATAAAAACATGTAACGCGTAACTCATCCGAACTGCCATCTTGACGTGGGCTGGTCTCACGGACCTGTTAGCCGACAAAAAGGAGGAACGAGACTTTGGTTACCTCCCGGCACCCACACAGTTATAAAAATTATAAGTTTTTATAAATAGGATATAAACATACTAAAAATTTATAATTAAAAAGTAAACTTAACAATATTTAAATAATAAACCATATAAAATAGATTTTGATTAGTTAGTTTTAACTTTGTGTTAGTGCATTTGACAAAGAACCCGTAAATGGATTATCACTTTTACCAAATTCAATACAAGTAACATGAGTCTTTACAGCAGAAAATCACTCATTTGAGATATTTGTTCTAAACGAAATAGTTGCTTAGTAATTTTATGTAATAGTTAATATGTTATTGTATTATTTGTTTTAACATGCAATAACATAAAATATTTTTAGGTAATGAATAATTTAATATTTTGTTACAGCCTACGGTATCTAAGCCACTTGTTCTTGCATGTAAACCTATAACTGATATGTTAAAACAGTATTTTGGTACAAGAAAAGCAAATAGAGTTGAATTATTAGGAGAAGAAGAAGTAGCTTTCAAAATGATCCATACGAATTTATCCCAAGTTTTAGGACAGTTAGATGATATCCGTAAAAATCCTAAGTGAGTAGCGATTTCATTAATAACCTGTACTTGTGTGTTTGGTTTTAATTGTATTTATAAATTACTTTTTTCAGAAAATTTATATGTTTGAATGACAATATTAAACACGGTACTAAAGATGCCGAAATAGTAAGTTAAATCTGATTAATTAATTAAATAGTTAAAACTTATTCTTAAAATTTCGGAATTATTTGAATTTATTCTAATGATAGTACATAAAGGATTTTTTAATTGTTAATTTTAAAGTATATTAAAATTAACAATTAATTAGATTTGTGCAATTATTATTAAAAGTTTCTTTTAAATGGTTATATTAATAAAGAACAGTCAGACTTAGTCAAAACAGAAGTAGAAAATAAGAGAGTTAGTTCTAAAAAAACAATGAACTTTTAATAATTTTGTATGTTTATTGAAAAACTATTGAGAATTAACTTAATTTACATAAAATTTTTGCATGGAAAATTCTATCTATGCAGAATTACAGTAAGAATTTAGTCACAAGATATATTTGTTATAAAAATTTCATAAAATTTTCACAGCTTTTATTATTGGAATTTTATATTGATATTGTTGGCTATGAAATTTATCAAAATTAAAGAAAATATATCGAAGATTTACTTGTTTATTACTTAATAATTTAATCATATTCTAACATATCTTTTAATTTGTATTAAATTTACACAATTATTGCTGTAGCATTAATGAACTATACATCATAATGTATATGGATTTAAAGTTAGAATTTTTGGTAATAGCATATATATTTGAATTGTATAATAGTCTTACAGTAATTGTTAGTGATTTAGAACAGGGATGGACAACCTTTTTCTATGTAAGGGCCACATTTTAAGGCTTTTGAACTGATGCGGGCCGCATACAAGAGAAAGAGGAAAAAAAATGTTGGTAAATCTGAATTATTTATTCATATATAATTATAAATTAGCACAGGTATACTTAATTTAGCTTCTGGAACTGATGTAAACATAATATATTGGAAATATTTGGTTAAATATTCGTCATTGCTAGTTTTAAATTAGGTTTGATGTGTCTGTTAGCCGGTTACTTGTTTTAATTTTTACTAAATTCATTGCGGAAAAAACTATTCACATACATAAGTTGTAGAAAATAACATTTGAATTTTTGCTGCATACTTCCTTAAGCTGGGAAATTGATATATTTATTCACATTTTATGCATCGCGGGCCGCAAAATATATGAATGCGGGCTGCAGGTTGCCCATCCCTGGTTTAGAATATACTTTTTATCTTATGTTCACATTCAGTTTATTCAAATAAAAGATTTATTAAAATTTTAAAGTTGTAGCTCTAACATTTTATTAATAACTTTACATCATTAATAATATGTTAATATTTTATATATTTACTTATAAACTGTATAAAAATGACTCAAATTATTATAATTTAATTTTAATTAAATTAAAAATATATATTTTATAAATTCAATAATAAAATATATATATATTTTTATATTAGTCTCTGTAGTATTTGGTTTCATTTTATCAGTATTTATATATATTTTGTTATGTAAAATAGTAGTAGTTATTTAGCATTATCATAATCATAAAAGTCCCCCTTACCTTTGTAAATAAAGAAAAGATCAAATAAGTACAGAAAAAAATTGAATATGTCAAACATACTTA
Source organism: Centruroides vittatus (assembly GCF_030686945.1). Classification (NCBI taxonomy): domain Eukaryota; kingdom Metazoa; phylum Arthropoda; class Arachnida; order Scorpiones; family Buthidae; genus Centruroides; species Centruroides vittatus. Next base: position 3,050,564 of record NW_027122710.1, on the reverse strand, counting down.
AACAGACGTATATATGATATCTAAAAGTTTACTCTTCATCAAGGCTGTCAAGAGGGGCTGGGAGTTTTCTCCAGGCCCAAAGGAATTTAGAGATAATGTTAGGTGCTGTCTTTTGATAAATTTGATAATTATAATTAAATTAATATTTAATAATTAATTTAAAAAGTTTTGGAAGAAAAGAATATGCCCGAAGTGGGACTCGAACTTGCAACTCCTGCTTGCTGTATGGACATGTTGCTACCTGGACCTCTGTTCAATCTTTGTTTCCAGAACTATTAATATAGATGTAACTGTACTAGTTACTGCACTGACTGGGTGTGTCTTCAGCACTCACAGCCTGTAACACCCACTATGAGGATTATATTATAGATTTATATAATAGATGTTTATATTTGTATATTTACAATGTGAAGGAAAATGTCATAATGTTTTCTTGCTTGCTTCAGAAAATGAAAAATTTCTCAAACTCTTCCACAGAGATACTTTATATTGATGTCTTAATTTAGTCTCTATAGATTACCACTATTTTCAATGTTTAAAACTTGAATAAAATAGTTTTACAATGTAGAATATTTTGGTAAAATTGTAAGAAGTCAAATTTAAAAAAATCAATGATAATGTTTCAGATAAAAACAGGGGGAAAAAATATAAATTACTTTTATTGATGTGATAAATATATCAATAGTAATTTAGTTTTAAAAAGTATGTCTCAGTAGATTTCTTGCAAATGAATTAGTTTATTTACAACTTTTTTTCTTTCACACAATCAGTATCAGATCCTGGCTGTCTAATACGAGGATGCTGAGTAACAGTAGTGTAACTAGTACTGAAATTAAAACATACAAACTTGCATTCAGTCCCTGTACCATTGTGTGGATATAGCAACAAGTGCCTGTTAATAAAGAATAGGGCAGTTGAGAGTTTGTATGGGCCTGGGATATTATAGCTAGATCCTTTACCAGAATGTATTTTCTATTAGTAAAAATAATAATAATTTTATAGGGATAGGAATCATTACAGGTCTCTAGGTCAAATTACTTCATATTTAATTTTATTATAGATATTAAAAGGATTTCTGGAGATTGTTTTCTGGTGTATATGTAACTTGTAAAATAATACAAGAAATTTATTTTATTTTTCAGGTGCGTGCAGTTCTACAAGATTTTTACGAATCGTTATTTCCCATCAGGACTCAGTTTGAATTACCTCCAGACTATCGTAATCGTTTCTTGCATATTAAGGAATTAAAGGAATGGCAGAAATTTAGAGATTTAATTCGTTTTGCTACATATTTGTGTTTAGCCTTGCTTATAATTTTCTCGGTTGCATCGTTTTGTTCGTCAGAGGTAATTTTATTAAATTTTAGAGATATACAAATAATAATTATAAAATATGCATGACAGCATGTGATAAATGTAATAAATCATTAGTAAACTACTGTGTGCATTTGCAAATTTATTTATAAATCTGGGAATGCACGATATTCAATTTTTCAGTAAATATTTTTTTGTGTTCATTGAAAAAGTTCATAGCAAAATGAAATATTTTATATTTAGTATAGTTTTGAAATCAGAAACACTAATTATAAATATTTTAAATGCTATATGATTTAAAATTTAATAGAAATTCTTTTAAAAGAATTATAAAATGTTTCTTTAATTCAATACACGAGTTACTTTAAATCATGGTAAATCTGTTAAGCATTAAAAAAACTGAATCCAAATTTTCATTTTTTTATATATATTATAATTATTATTTATATAAAGATATTAATTATATTCAGTAACAATATAAAAAATATTGTGTGTTGGTTTCTTATTTTAGCATTACATTATAAAGCAGTAAAGAAAAATTGAGAATTTTTGGAGAGTAACTTGTCATCAGATTTTGTCTTGGAAATTTTCTAGCTTATATTCTCTTATTACTGTATCACTTTATACCACTGACAGAGTTAAATTAACAGTGAAACTTTATGTAATATATGTTTAGTTCTTAACCACTCTCATTTGAAATTAAAAAAACTACTAGTTTATATATTTCTATGCTGGATTCAAGAAGAAACTGCCTTATTATATTAGTTTTGGAACATTTTTGTGATTTATATTTAGTAAACATATATATTATCATGATTAACTATTGTCAATCCATTACTGGATGAACTTTCCCAATCTTTTCTATTTTTCCGTGTCCAAGTCTTTGGTTTTCCAATTTACACTGACCACTTTTGCTATTTTGTCGCTCTATTGTACTTATAGTCTTTCTCTTAACCGTTTTAACCCTTGTGGATACCGATCCGGGATATTTGTAGTCCGTCTGTTGTCTTGTCTTCTAGTAACGTGTCTGTCCCATTGCCATTTTGAATGTTTGATTCTCTCGATATTGTATATCTTTGTTATATATACAGAAAAATTTTCTTGAGCTGCAGACATTCAAATTTCAATAGTTTTAAATGTTGTTTTAATTAATACATAAATTTCAATTATATATAAGATTAGAATTTTGATAGATATAAATTCTAAAGCAAGAAAATTTATCATTACATTGAAAAATTAATATGAAGCTTTTTCTTAATGATAAATAACAATATCCACATATTAAATAAGGGTTGTTTAATAGAAAGGGAATATAAAACTATTTAATTAATCATTCTTTCTGCCCCATGGATACTGAGACTGTTTCTTTTTGTGGCCATGTGGTGAAGGATGATGGTCCAATTTGTCTGGGTCTAAAACAATCCACAAAAATTTCTGGGGATTGATCTTGAAACTGGTCCTTCAAAGTGACAGATTGATGTCTTTACTTTGTGAAGATAGTAAGATTTACAAGATCATATCATATGAATACTTAAACGTATTTTAAAATTAAATATTTATTTTAAGTTACACATATTTATATTTTGACTTTAGCGAATGACGTCTTTATAAAAATTTATAGGTTCGTCAGTTCGATTCCGGAATGAAGCGCTCCTTGCGAAGTTCACAGAGAAAGTCTGATACAATGGATGTATAACTATTAAATTTCTAGTCACAAATCGTTTTAATGTATAACTTTTTTACATAATTACTGTATATTTACTCCATGAATTTATATAACTTAAGATCATATATTTTTAATTTAAGGAATAAAAACAGTTAATAAATTGAGAAAAGGAAACAATAAAGATTTTATAATACATGTATTGTTTTAGTGTATTTTCTTCCGTATACAATGATGTTATATTTAAGAAATATTATTTATAAAACATAAAATAGTTACAAAATAAGTTAAGATTTGGGTGTAAAGAATTTTTTTTCGCAATTTTTAAAATGTTCGGTGTAATCAAGCAAAGAACGTACATCAAATGTCATTTTGGCTACGAAAACGTTGGAAATCTTGTAAAAAGCATTTGGCGACGATAGTCCACTTCAACTGATGAACAACGCGTTTGGTGTTTATGGATCGTCCTTGAACAATTAGCGACGACATTGAACATGTTTCAGTTTCGTTTGTAAGGCCGGATGGCCGAGTTGTCACGGTGGCAGTCTACCGCTCTGGGGATCGAATCCGGACGGGTCGAAAAATTTCCAGGAATTTTTCGAGGCCCCGTCCCTTACCACCCGGTCGTCCCATTGTGGGCCTGGCCGAACCCATAACGGGCTTGCTAAAAAAGGCCCTCTTAGTGATCACAGGGCGGAAAGTTTTAAAAACGTATCGTTTGGATCTTGTTGAGCAATTTTAAAAGTCGTTTAGGCTTGCAGCGCGTCGCTTCTCGAGTCATCCTGAAAACGTTACATTTTTTTCCAAAAGTAATGTGTTCGAGTGGCCGAGGAAATGCTCTGTCGAGGCGAATGATTACGGGTGACGAAACGCGGATCTTCTCGTATGGTGCTCAAAAGGTGAAGCGAGACCGAAAAGACCGCGTCAAAGTCAATCAAAAATGAAGATAGTGTCGACTGTTTTCGTCGATTGTGGTAGTGTCGTGCGTCACGAATTCCTTTTCATTGGCCAAACTGTCAACAAAGAACATTTGAGCGTTTTACGCCGTTTGCGTGAAGCAATTCGTAGAAAAACGACCCGGTTTGTGGCGAGAAAAGTCGTGGATTTTTTTGTCAATGTTCTTGTTGGTGAATTTTTGGTCAAAAATTCAACAAACACGCAAGATACGTATTGACCCGTTATGGTACCGTATGATTTTCCTGTTTCTTCGACTAAAATTTCCGCTTGGTGGTCACCGTTTTGAGTCTATTGGTGTCCGGTTTCAATCCCGAAGAGGTTTCACGAAAACCACTTGAAACGTGTTTCGGGGATTGAGAAAAACATTGGCTAGGTGCATTGCAATGGGAGGGGATTACTCTGAAGCGGGTGAAATAAATTTCGATGAATAAATTCAAATCTTGCGTTTTATTGAGCCATTCCCAATACTTTTTGATTACAGGGGTACAGTCATGCAGTTATGCGATTTAGTATCAAGTCATCCTTAAATATCAATAGAAAAATGTATATTTAATCTATTTAAGATACTGTGTCTTTTGTCTTTATGTATCGGCTACATAGTAACACATGCGAAAATAACTTAGGCAGGCCAGATGGCTGAGCGGTCAAGGTGGCAGGCAACCGCTCTGGGGGACCCGGGTTCGAATCCCGACGGGTCGAAAAATCCCCAGGAATTTTTCGGGGGTGGTCCGTCCCTCACCACCCGGTTGCCCCATTGTGGGCCTGGCCGAACCCATAATGGCTTGCAAAAAGAGGCCCTCTTAGTGCCCACAGGGCGGAAAGAGTTAAAAAAGAAAATAAAATAACTTAGGCTAATTCTTCTCGTGTTTCTTACCAGCATGAAAATAATTTTTGCCCATTAATCTATTATTGTATAAATTTTATTTATTTAACTGTAATTATGAGATTACTATTTTTAGTTTCATCCTTAATGCAGGTTTTTTTTTAACTTGAATATATATAAGAGCAAACAACAATTTTATTCTTGTCTAGACATTTGGGGAGATACAAGTAAGGATTCGATGCCCCAAGTCCCCAATTTAAAATTGTTAATATGAGTTTGCATCCTGATATATTTTATATATCAGGATCGATCAAGAAAATGACATTCAATAAATTTATTGGGCTGCAATTTTAAAAAATTGTAGATTTATAAATTCCCACTGTCATCTGTCTGCTTGTCTGTCTTTCCTTAATCTCGAGAACGGTGTTGGATAGACGAAAGTCGAGACAAGATATGGAAAGCTTTGGGGTGTACTATAGATTACTCCCTATGGAATTTCAGGACTTTGATTATATATTTGAACTCAGGAGACGGAGACGAGTTCAACGGTACCCTATTTTTGGACCGGAGACGAAAAATAAAAAAGTTATCACACTTTTTATGTTACCATACTTTTTTAATGCTCTCATGCAGACGGCACCGTAGTTGCTAGTATTGCCATCTTGCGGTAAAGTCTGCAAACCGTGACGTCGGACTACGGTCATCCCCCGGAGCGTTAAACACGCGATACGAGAGCGGAGAGAACGACGCGACTTCCGATCATCGCGCGATCGCCATTTCGGTTAATGTTACTTATGGCAGCGAACATGGCGGCCCGACTGACCTTTCGTATGGGCGCCACCACACGCCACCATGTGCTAAACTAGTGATCGATTCACGGTAGTTCTTGAAAAAAGTAAAAAAGGGGGGAAACGTCTACTAAAGGCAATTTTAACGGCAAACGACGGGACTCCCGATCGCGATAGCGAGGCCGACTTAGCGGAGAGCGACGCGACTCCCTATCATCGCGCGATCGCCGGAAAAAAGTATGATAACTTTTTTATTTTTCGTCTCCGGTCCAAAAGTAGAGTATCGTTGAACTCGTCTCGGTCCCCTGAGTTCAGATATATACCCAAACACACGAAATTCCATAGGGAATAATCTATAGTATACCCAAGCTTTGGGGCGGGAGGCCCGATATATTAATATACGAACTTTCGATCTGGATCCGAAGTCATGTGATTTAAATTCAAAAATTTTCTTCGGAACGGAACTATAGGCCTATAGATGAGCGATACGACTCTGTTGTTATCAGGAAATGTACGGTGTACAGGAGCAAGACGACTAAAGCCGAAAGCATATATTTTAGCAAAGGAATCTATGACGTCACTGCCTATAGCGAAATACACCACAAAAACACAACACGGTTAATTTTGCGTTCGGTTATTTTCGTTTTGGAAATAAATTATTAAAACAATTATATTGCTAAAACACTTAATCTAGATAATAATGTGAGACTACTAAAATTGGTTAAACGGTGTTGTTATTATCTAACCAATTTCTTCACCGGAATCTCGGTAATTTCTTTACCGCATCTGAAGATCATAATCGTCTGGAGATCTGCAACAAGTGAGAGGGGAGTCCTCGATAAAATTCTTCGCAGGAGCCCTGCAGATTTTCGTTACGGCCCTAAATTGAACAGTTATATTTTCTTATAAACCAATATTTTATAATAAAATATTTCCTCGAGGGAGAACGTCTGAAGTCAATACTGTAAACGAGCCCCCCAATTCAAATTTGCACGGGCTTCACGAAGCTATAACGTTCCACTGCACGTCACGGACAGTATAAAAAATCTCGTAAAATCTATTTACGTATTCGTGACATTTTAGCATTTTATAGCTCGTGCAACTGGATGCAAGATAATGAGGAAAAATATTAAGAAAAACGAGACAAAAAGGGAGGTCCCACCGAGATTTGAACTCGGATCGCTGGATTCAAAGTCCAGAGTGCTAACCATTACACCATGGGACCACATCTGAAGGTTATCGACTATTTGCTTTAATACAGAATGAATACCTTATCGAATTTTAAATAAAAGATAATACTACAGCTGTTACGTTGATAATAACGGAAAATTTTCGAACTTCGCCTTATTTGAAAGCAATTATTTCCATGCTAAAAAGCTGTCTAGTATTCTAATATCGGGATCGTATTTAAACATTTATCGCTGAAGGGTTGGGGCGTGGATGCCGATTTTTACCAACTGATATCTATGGTTCGAAGTCAAGAAGGTCGACTCCCGCCATTTTCCATTTCTCTGTTTATACTGTTATTCTTGAGACGCCCTCTCAAACCCCAGTAGCTTCTCCCCTGTCCAATACTATTGTGATCGAATTAGACCAATTTTAATTTTACAAAACTGTTTACATGAGGCATTGTTTCCATAGCTCCAATTCACACTTACAAAAAAAAAAAATAATAATAATAAAATAAAGCAGATACAGGAAACAAAGACCTTCTCTTTCAGTAGTAGAGAAAATGGAACTGCGAAATTCGATTGTCTTTTCGTCGTATGCGAAACTGAAAATCAATAACCATTAGAAATCGACTACGATTGTGACGTCGATAAATCAAGATGGCAGACACGACGAACCCTGGTTACGTTGTGAAACGTGTGTCTGTGCACCTTTTCGATGGGAAAAGGAGAATCGAGCACTCTCGAGATGGTATATTATCAACGACAAATTATATCTGTTTGTTAATAATCATTAAATAAATATTGATTATAGTTTTGGACCAAAATCATTATTTATTTAATAACTTGCATTTAATTGAATGTATTTAAACACTCAAATGTTTTGTGTTTATTTGCTAAATGAATTTTGCTCGTATGTTTAATAACTAAGCGCGTCGTAAAGAGGCGAATGGCCCTATTAAAAGACAATTTAAAAGAATAATTCTCAGAATAAACTGCTGACGAGCAAGGTGCACAAGTTATGGTACTTATTATTATTTTAGTTTACATCGAGCTGTTTACAGAAACAAAAGTTTAAACCCCAATAGTTGTTGAACACGAGAAAAATAATTTCGCAAATCAAGCTATTGTCAATTTTGCATAACCAAATGTCATGGCCTAGGTTCCTAGATATTTGGCAGTACTCATTTGCTAAATGAGGTATGCACTCGCTTGGTTACGCACCATTTCCATCGGCTACAAAATTTATTGATGCAAAGTCATGTGACGAATACAGAGTGATCAGCCTCATGAGTCGCGCTCAAGGTCTTCTTCAAAGTCATTAATAACAGAATTTGCAAAAAATGTAAAGAAAACACTGGACAACACAATTTGGCTTTCAAAACTCCATGAGCACTAGAGAGGCCCTATTTATAATGCAGATTCTCATACAAAGGTGCAGAGATATCAGTATATGTGTTTTTTAAATTATACAAAGGCTTTCGACAGATGCCAACATGAAAAAATTATCCGAGCACTGTAGAGAATTGGCGTTGGCGACAAAGACATCAGAATCATCAGCAATCTTTACTGGAAAGCATACAGTTCAGGGTGGAAGATGAAATGAAAGAGCAAATTCAGATCAATAGATGTGTACGACAAGGCTGCATATTATCTCCCACTCATTTCAACACATACTCTGAAAATTTTTTTCAGAAACGCTGATTGATCTTGACATCGGCATCAAAATCAATGGAGAATATTTAAATTTTATTTCGTTATGCCGATGACACGGCACCGCTTTCTACAAATTTTAAAGATCTTCTGATGTTGCTAGATCGAGTCAGAACATCAAGCAAAAAATATGGTTTAGATCTTAACATCAAAAAGACCAATAAATGGTTATAAGTCGGACATAAACTCAGGGCAAGTTGATGGTAGATCAAAAGAAATTGGAAAGAGTAGAAAAATTTAATTACTTGGGAAGTACCTTAAATGTTAACTGGGATCATGATATAGAGATCAGAGCGCGAATAGAAAAAGCAAGAACTGTTTTCACAAAAATGAGAAAATTGCTGTTCTAGGACCTAACCCTTGATACGAAAACTAGATAATCAGATGGTGTGTGTTCCCAGTGCTATTGTACAGAGTTGAATCTTGGACCGTATCTAAAACATCTGAAAGCCTTCGAAGCCTTCGAAATGTGGATTTACCGAAGGCTTCTACGAGTATCCTGGGTAAAACATGTGACAATGTACAAAATATTGCGACGAATAGATAAACAATAAGAACTGCTCAACACCATCAAAGTTGGAATACTTCGGCCACGTGATGAGAAATGGTGTCAAGTACCGAATCCTACGACTCGTTCTACAAGAGAAAATCTCTGGAAAAAGACCAGAAAGACATCGAATCTCATGGCTGAAAAACCTGAAGGATGGTGTGAAATGGTCTTCTAAAGAACTGTTTAGAAGAGTCAGCAATACGAATACGTAAGCCGTGACGGCAGCAAACACGCGGAACGTATAGGGCACCAAAAGAAAAATGCAATGGGGTGCATTCGCAAAGCTTACTCCACTAATATCTGACACTGACTGCTATTAGTAGGATAACGAAATGTTCTAGAATTTAAAAAAAATAAAGGGTCTTTCCCTACTTTAAAAAACATATATATATATATTATATTAGACCAGAGAACAATGGAATGGGTTTGGATTTGTTTTCATCAGGCATAAAAACACTGTGAGTTATGTTACATCTAACCCTAATTTAGCTCATGGGCATCCACATAAAATTTTTCGGGGAGCAAAGCTTGGAAACAAGCGATTACATCAATAGATGTTTAATTTTTTGGAGTTTCTCACAAATAGATTATGGAATACAGTATTGCATCAAAGCGTCCTTTGGTCGACGATGTAATCACTTTTACGGTTATTACTTGTGTAAGTTTTTAATCGCTTCCTCGTTTGGCCCCTCTGCAGATGCCCACGATTTTCCCATTAAGAGCATACCTGAAAAATCGGTCATCATGAGCGAAGAATGGAACATGGCTCTCCAATTCAAACTACTCATAATAAATAGCAAGAAACCAGATGCCAACTATTCCATTTAAATTCACCTATCAGACGTGTAAACGTGAAGATTAACTGTTAAAAAATAATCAACTCGTTAATTTAATAGATTTAATCTTTATTAGAACATTAGAACCATTCATAATTTCTTTCCATTAAAACAATTATAAGCTGTACTTTTCCCAACGACGTCCATTTTGAATAGAAGGAAATGCTTCCAAAGTAGAGAACTAGTTAAATCCAATTATATAATATTTAATTATAACGACTACAATCAACGGTTGTTTCTTTTGAATGAGAAATTGGATTTATTTTATTTTTTTCATATGATATGTTTGATGAAATATCACTTTTGTACAGAAACTAATTCCACAACTAGCATTACTTTTGTTTTTTTAAATATCGTAAAGAATTATACAATTATAGAAGAATACAATCACGTGTCACACAAACACTAAAATTTCAAGAATAATTTCTTTTTTTTTCCTACTGATTTTTACTAATACTACAATTATAATTTTTAATTCAGTTTTTTAAATAACAATATTTATATTTTTTAATTAAAAATACATATTATATAAATTAAAAAATCAATATTGATTTTTTAAAAAGTAGGCAGAAAAAATTCACAATAATTTGTATTTTTATTTTTTTATTTTTTTGTATTTTTTAAAAACATTTCTCAGATCAAAATCGAATCAAAACTGAAGGAGGATGCTTTTTCTTTCGATTTATTAATGGCGGCTTTTTTTAATTTCCTGCGATTTTTTTTTAAATCTGCCTATTTACAAAATGATTCATTTTATTATTATTATTATATATATATTACGAAAAAATTCATTAATAGTTAATTAAATTATTTTTTGATCTTTAAATTTGATTTTTTTAATATATATTTTTATTTTTTCAGAGGAAGAAAGAGAACAACAAAAGAAATTCTACAAAATTTTAAAGTTAGTGCCGCATTGGTTGTAGTCTCTTGTTAGCATTTTTAAATTTTATTTTTGAAACTTGTTCCCTTAATCCACTTGAAAGGCACTTGACACTAGCACGAGGGATATACTTTCAAGGATTAAGTATATATTTTAAATGGAAAAACTTTTTTTTTCTATAGAACATAACTAAAACTTCACATACAACTTCAAGATTTAGTAAACATGTTTATATATATTATATACATATATATAACCCGTTTTAACGTTCAAAAACTATGTAAAACTTAGAACAATACCGGCGTAAACATTAACAATTTTTTATGAATAGAAATTTTTTTTTTTTTTTTGGTTAACAAAATTATCTGACGGCTGATTAGCTAACGAATTAAAAGAAATAGTGCCATGGATAATGCCATACCGATTATCTGTCAAAGAAAATAATAATAATAATAATTAATTAAAATTTTATAAAATTAAGTTTGTGAAATATTTAAATATCTTGTGCAATAAAAATAATTTTTATGACAATTTTAGAGGATATTAAATTCTAAAAATATTTTTACCGACATTAATTATTAAAATATCATTTAATAAATTATTTAAGTTTTCGTCTTTATTTTAATAGTCATTCTCATACAGTTTTTAAATTTTATACTTAGAAAAAAAATTTATTTTTAATACCGTAACTACTCTTTGCCGAATTTCGTTTTCGTTGGAGATATGCCAATTACATAAAAGGATTTTGTAAATATTTAAAGATTTCATGTAATTTTTGGACATTTTTCTAGTTTGATATTAATGGAGTCACTAAAAAACTATATTTTAAACTATTCATTATTATACGATGTATAAAAGTGATCGTTTTTACGTACCAAAATGCATGCTATTCCAACTCCTATCCCTCCAATGACCATTGCGTGTTGTTTGACAAAGTCTTTCATTTTTTCGTAACAATCCTGATAATATAAAAAAGAATTTTACGTAAAAAGAAGTATTATACATTAATAAATAACTAAGATATAATAAAAAAAATTCGTACATCTAAATTAGCGTTGGTATCTTGAGGATTAGTTAGGCATTCTTCTATTACCGGACTTTCTCTGCTCTTGCAACAACTTCCTGGAATTCTAAAATTTGCATTGAAATGACTGTTTCGACTTAACCAAATTTCGTAACCCTTTGTGTCTTCACCAGTTGAAATTCCGCAGCATTTGAACTGTATAAGAAAATAAATTGTGAATTTTATAAATATTATTCTGTCCTGTAAATTACTTTAAATAATAGAAATAAGAAGAAATATGCGCAATAATTTGCTTCACAATGGAGGAAAATTGAACATCTTTTATATGAAATTTAATGTGTGTTTTAATTCTCTATATAAAACACATAACTCGGAAAAAGAGACTTGTGTCGCGTGTTGCACGTCACATCAGACACGTTAACATGCGATTGACATGTCTATGTTTATCAGTTAAATGGCACATTTATCACATTCTGTGCTTATAACTGACTGCATAACATGATGAACTCTTTTTCTATATGCGAGCACGTTTTAATCACTATTTTTAAATGTATTTAATAGTTTAAAAGATAAATTTGCATTGAAATTAATCTATAATGCTATTGTCTTTATAACTATGACATAAAAATTGATAATGACGTATATATTTTATGTCATAATTATACATCGAGTGACGTTTACAATTATGGATTTGATATTAGGATGTTTTATCGGTAAGCCATATCAATAATTGGCACCTGAATATGATACCTGAAGACATCCAATTTTTCATTATTTTACAAGTAAAAGAAGGCATAATTTTAAAGTAATTTCGGTATTGATTCTGTATACGAAATTGATTGATTGGTTCTTCTCCTAGAAATAAAAATTTTGTCAAACGGCTAACTGCTATTTACATTAATTTAATTCACTCTTCTTGCAATAGATACACCATTAAAAATAATTTAATTTTTATCACAAACACTAAAACGTGTATATATATCTTAACAAATAAGATCCTTTATAAAAATGCCTTTATAAAAAATCTTAAGATCATCTTATTAAAACAATGCTCATACTGATGCAATGATTACAGATAGGGCCAAAAATACGTACAGGGTAATTTCTGTATTACAATAAACGTAATGAACTCATAAGAATCTAGTTAACTGTAATAGTCGAGTGACGATGCTGTAAGATTAATAAAGGATTCCCCCCATTGGCCAAGTGATAAAATTAGTCGTGGGTTCACCCCTGACAATGGACTACTGCGTGGAATTTTCCAATTTTTCTTTATGTATCTAACACCTAAATAAGAGCCAATTTTCTACAGAAAGGGAGTTACACCCCCTGGCAGATCGCCCATGTATTACATTGTCTTACACCTCCAATCAAATTCAATTCTAATAAATGGATCGTGATTTGAATATTTCTATCTCCAGATATTTACGAATGAGATACGTATTTATAACACTTCAAGGCCAGATATGAAAAACTTAGCAGCAGGAGGCCCCCGATTAACTGAATACGAACTTCCGATTTGGATCGGAAGTCACGTTATTTCAATTCAAAAATTTTCCCCTGAAAGGAGTTAGATAGATGACCGGCACGACTCTATTGGCAACAGGAAAAGTATGATGTACAGGGGCAAAGACTCTACTAAAATTGAGAGCATTGTGACACAATAAAATAATAGCTGATCTTTAATTTATAATCGTTCATATGTTAATTTTTCTGGGATGTCTTTTACAAATCTGTAACCGGATATTCACAAGTTTCGATAAGATTTATGAAGATTTCTTCTACTAAATATCGAATATTTGTTAGTCTCATATGCCTGGTCGTTCAGTTATTCAGTAAATAAACTTGCATAATATTTCCTATTATTCTACTATGAAATTATTTCTTCTGCAAGTAGCCTCCTATAACTTCGATACTTTTATTTCGAATTACAAGTGAAAAATAAGCTAAGCGATTATTTTTCATTTTAATACTTTTATTAAGTTCTGATATAAACGGTTCACAAATTCCCAATTAAATTTTTGAATGTCTAATTTAAGTATTCTCCCATTCTGATTTTCATAACTTTTTCTAATTTTTAATCATTTTTTTTTCATTTAATTTTTTTTCTAAGGATGTAAAATGTATTTAAAGGTATCTAAAATTTTTCATATTCTATTTTTATTTCGATTGAATAACAGAAAGCGACAGTAGATGAGGAGCCACCAATCTAATTATCCATTGCATTCGGTATCACAAGAATATATTCAAGAACACATTAGTTTGTATTATGACTCATAAGGCTGTCTTGTTCAATAAGAATTGTCTATAATCAAAATAATTTAAATTCCTTTAATCCGACTACAATATTCTCAAATGAAAATATACACAGAGGTTATATACGCTTTCACAACTTAACTGATTTCTTGAAAACATGGAAAACTACACTAGAATTTTCAGGAATTTCAGACCTATAAACTCGTACGGGCATCCGTTTGTCTGTTATCAGTCTGTCCTTCCTTAATCTCGAGAACAAAGTCAGATATATGAACGTTGAGACCGCATATAGAAAGCTTAGGGACAGCAGGAGCAAACGCAGATTAACTATTCACTATGTTCCAATTTAAACCGAAAATTACGTTATTTTAATTAAAACATTTTATCCATCTTTATTACATATTTTTGCAATATCATAACATTTCTATATTATCTCAAACTAAGTGATTTTAATAGCGTAACAGTTATAAATTCATCGTATTAAACATTCCTGCTTTAAATATATACTTAAAATATAAATTTTAATTATTTTACTTTAATAAACTCACATGTACTTGCACTGCATCCCAAGCAAAAGTAACTTTGCTGTCATTCATATACACGGGTACTGTTATCAACATTTCTTTTTGCATTCGATCGTCTACCTAAAAAATACAAATTATTAATGATTAATTATTTAGTTAAAATCGAATTTAAAGAATTTTCTCATTAATTATTTATTAATCTAAAATGTCAACGAGTAAATCAAATTTTAGAACATTTTAAATGTCAAGTATAAGAGAAGTGGAAAAAAATTATTTTAAAATTTGAGTGTTTAATAATACAGAGCATATTAAATTAAAGGGATTAAAACTGATTTGAAAATTCATTAAATTTGAAAAGAGAAATTAAAAATTTATGTTAAATATTTAAATTTTAAACTAAACACAGCGAAATGTTAAATATAAATTAATTATTGCTTATTAAGATTATAAATTATTCATAATTATAAAGTGAATATGATATTAATTATTTAATTAAATATCGCAGTGTAAACAACGACGTTTCATTAATTATAACAAACTTGTCAACAGTAAATACTCATTAAAGAGTATTTACTGTTTATCCTTATTATTATTATTATTACAATAATAATAAGGATTCTACGTCAACTCTTACACTGAAATAGCTCTTTTTGGGCTGCAATTTTCAAATTGCAGGTCTATAAAGTTCTACTAGCATCTGTCTGTCTGTCTGTCTGCCTTTCCTTAATCTCGAGAATAAAGTTAGATAGATTAAAGTCGAGACAAGATATGAAAATTTAGATGCAGGAGGCACCGATTAACTATTTTAATTTGAACATTTTCTCTAGAACGATGTTACAAAGATGACTGGCATGACTCTATTGTTAACCGGAAAGTATGGTGTACAAGAACAATACACTACTAAAACCGAGAGTATATTTTAAATTCAAAAATTTTAAATATGATTAAAAATTACAGCGCAGCATTTTAACGATGTCACAATAAATAATTGCTCGTATAGTGTTAATATATTATAGTAGTAATGCTGTAACTAGTGATATTAAGTACAAAACATTGTCAGTCACAAATACTCTATATATATAGTTTTTAAAAATGATTAACGACATAATTGTGTAGGCTATAAAGAGCTCCTGATGTTAAATCTTAACATTATATTACGAGTTCTTCTTCATTTCTATGATTTTGGTTTAGATACATTCAAGAAATTTCAATCCTTAATCTACGGAAATATTTGAAACAGTAATAGATTTACAACAATATAAATGAGTGAATAAAAATCAAAATTTGTAAAGTTCGTAAACAAAATTTTCAGTTTCTAAATGAAATTATTCCTATAGGCATCAGCTATAGGCAAAGGAATAATAACTTACAATATTCGTCAAAAACATATCACTCCCATTTCCCAAAATGGATAAGAAGCAGGCAAGAGGGTTCTCGCATACAATTACCCATTTATCAGATTCCTCCAAGTACTCCTGTCTCTGAGCGTCTCTTTCGCTTCACTTAGGTTGGTGAGGAGATCCAGACAAAGCAGAGATTCTTCGATCTTCCAGGTTGGAGGTTTGGCATGGGATTAACACAACCATTACGTAAAAATATTCATTTGTTAAAGGAAGGCATAAGGGAAATATGAAAACATCCCTCTTATAGCGCTTAAATATAAACGCTATATGGAAGGATATTTCATATAGGGGTATTCATTTACTCACGATGCAAACTTCATACGTCAATCAATTAACCAAGAGATCGTTATATAATAAATAAGAATGATTAGACTTAAAATTATGTTGCACCATTGCTTCCAAATTGTTATTGTTAATTATTTATGTTTACTTTATTTATTAATATAATATTGATGCAAAAATTTCAGTAAGTTTAATGAAACTTGGACGTGAATAACAAGCTAAATCTGAAACACTAACTAAGACAATAGAGCTACAATAGAGGAAGATGCGATAATGAACACACATTAAAGCTAAATTGCAAGAGATTATTGCAAGAATTGTTTACCTCCGTACTTTGCACAAAATTTCGTAGCACTTTCTATGCACTTATTTCTGTAGGATTATATCTACATTTAATAATTCTTCTCCAGAGATCAGCCTTACGACAGATATTTTTATCCAATTTTCTCGTATAATCTAAATTTGATGAATCGATGGTTTTGAATTGATTGATTAGTTAATGCGCGGCGGCACTAAATTAAGGTTACTTTGCAAATCACAATTACATCCATTATGGATGGCCGATTAGCAATGGGATCAATCAGTACGAGTGAAGAATGAGAACGACACCTCCATCCTACAGTCCATAATAAATTACGGGATCTGATCGGATCACGTAATTTATCATGCGTAAAGTGACACCTTAACGCGCGTTGTCTGACATAATTAATTTAGAATATGTTATTATCTAAATTCGTATTCTAGAAAGGAAATGAATTCTTGTTGTCCATAATTGCATTGTTTGGAAAAGTCGAATATTGTGTATCTACAAGTATCCAAAGAGAGAAGCTAACTCAAAACTTAAAAATATTTGAATAATTAATAAGTACAGTACCTTTTGTTGTATTTTGAAAGACGATTGCATTGCGAATGCCACAATGCAATCTTCTTGCACGTATTCGAACTTCAAAAACAACGCTTTGAAGTTCGAACAGGCAATATTTTTTAATCAGTGAGGAGGGCTTAAGTCTCGTACAATGTTGACTTTAGACATTTTTCTACGGGGGAATTTTTTGAGAGGTCCCCGGGATCCTCGTTCTTTCTTTTAATGCATACTCTGGAGGATTCCAAAACAAGAAATGCTTACCAGTAGAGAAAATACTGTATGTTTAATAATTTAATTATAAATGACAATGTTCACGAGGCCTTTCTTTTTCATTATATAATAATAAATTTAAATAAGGTGATACGTTGATCCGCAATTTGATAGAGTGAAGACCTAAGTTGTAACTTGTGTAAATTACGTGTAAATATTCCTCTGTACTCTCAAAATTATGTAATGAACTCAGTAAATTTTCTAAAAATTATACTATAAAGCGTTATTTTCTTACAATACAATTTAAAATCTGAAGAAAGAAATTTCAAAAAACACTCACTTCATTTCTAAATACGTATCCTAGAATTCCACCAACCAGCATTATAATGAATATCAGAAACAAACTGATAAAAAACTGAAGAAAAAGGTAATTTAAATACAGATTACAATGAAATTTAATGGAGTTATTCTATGCAAGAAGCAACGACTTACGGCCAAAAGCATGCATTTGACTTCTTTATATCCTCCAAAACATCCCAAAAAAGAAACGATTGTGACGATGATTCCAGTAGCAATGAGAATGGCAGCAGAACTTACATACAAGTTGCTGCCCAACAACCTTTCCATCTGCGAAGATCTGTCTGCGAGGGTCCATACTCCAACTGAAAACACCACGATTCCTCCAATCTGAAAAACATTTTGTAAAAATTAATTATGGTTTCCATTATTTTTTTATTTTATTTCAATAGAACGAGTCATTGTCTGAAGCAGCGGAGTACAAGAAATTCTTATTCTTTTAAGAAAACTGATTTATTCTTGATGCTATTCATGACCCAGTTCTCAGTCGAGATTTAGCCTTTTGACATTTTATTCTTGTTTCTAATCGATTCATTTCTCTTATATTCTACTTTGGGTGGAGTCCATCTTCGTTATCCATCTGCATCTGCCTCACCTCCAGTACTTTCGAGTTGAATAAATAAAGAATTCATAATTAACTCAAGATATAATACATCTGACATTTTCGGTTATCAAACTTTCCGTTTATATAATGTTTTTATAATAGATGCCGTCGGCGATAAGCTTAATTAAGTAATTTATCTATAAAATTTTAGAGTTTTTATCTTGGTTTTACTTACCAAAATGACAACATTGGCGACGTATAAGGCATATTTAACGTACTTGGCTGTTCCTTCCACCATTGTTGGTACCTTTACATATACAAAACAAAAAAAGTTTTAACAGAATTTAAATCAGCTTTTAAAAGTTAAAGTTGATAAAGAAATATACGAGTAAAAACTATAATTTTAAATAAAATATCGATCTAAAACTTAAACAAAATAGCTTTAAAATATGATATACCTAACATAAACAAACTTAATTATCAAACTTATTAAAACAATAAAATTAATAATAAAAAAATTTTTAATTAACATTTAATAAAGTTACCAATTTAGTTTAAAAAATAATTTATAAATTTTATTAAATATTAGAAAATCGCCGCATCCTTATGAATATACACAAATTTAAGCGTTAAAAAAAATGTAATTAAATCAAAGAACAGCCTACGGGGTGGCCCAAAGCTCAGTTAATCACTGTAAAGATTAAGTGAATCTTATTAAAACGCTCCACTACATATAAACTTTATTTTTTAAATATGCAAACTATCGAATCGCCGAACCGCTTGAAAAAAACACACACGATTAACCGACTTTTAAAACCACCTGTATAACTGAAAAATTTCGTTATAACGATCTTAAATCTAAACATTTACTTATTATAAAAATATAAAGTATAAGCGTATTAAAAAAAAGACATTTAACGCTATAAGCATTTAATTTATTGATATCAAATGATAACTTTCTGCATTTTAATGAGAGTTTTTTTAGCTTTAAGTATGCAATTTACTTGTATGTGTATATATATATATATATATATATATATATATATATTGTATTTTTTTAATAATAAATAATACTCACCAACCAAAACACCTGACACAGAAACTCTCTCTCACACTCTCACTCTCAAACAAGATGCGACTCTCTTTCACTCTCACTTCCTCTCCCAATGATATAAATGATAATCCTCCTGGATTCAAGCCTATTACGGACACGCCCGAAATTCAAAAATTCCACAAGAAAATCGGTTAAAGAAGCGGTAATTCTCAGTATCCATTGCATTCAATATCACCGCCACACATACTTATAAAAAAAACTGCATTTTTCTCCCTTAAAAATTTAATTTAATTTCAATTAATATTAAAAAAATTTGTAAAAATGAAACTATTTATTCTTTTCGGATTTTTTATCGATCGAAAAGATGTTGAAAATTAATTTTTAATTGTCTCCTTATTGTTTAACGTAAGGCATTTTATATTTTTGTACCTTGAAAGTGCGTGAAAGCATCAGTAATGGCAAAGTACATAATTTTTTTAAGTGAATAAATCAATTTTTATTTATTTTCCACGGAAATATTATACTTAGAATTATATAACAATGGTAGAATTAATTATTTGAGAGGCGAAAAACATAAAATAATGCAAATTGTCGTTAATAGTCCTCTAGAGATGGATTTGTTATGTCAGTTTTACATTAGTTTGACGTCATTTCTATATTTTTTCGTAATGAGAAAGTGTGAAAATGACGTCAAACGGACGTAAAAATGTACACTATTACAATAAACAAATGTATCTTTTAAGTGGGCGAGAGCAGCATCGTGATAACTATTTATTATAATCAGTATGATTTTATACTTTGAACCACGAAATTATTAATGATAGCATAATTCTAGATATATTATTTTCCAGAAAATAAATGAATACTAATTGTATTAACGAGTAAATTATTTATTTTTTTCAAAAAATTATACATCAGTAGGGCCTCTGGGAGGACGAGAGAGGCATTCATCCATAAAGTTTAAGAAAAGATAAGTTTTTTCTTAACCCTCGGGGTGCCTGGTGAAGTAAAATGGAATAAAACATTTGAAATGTTCTTGAGGCCCCCTAAATACGAGGGACCCTATCGGCTTCTCGTGAATAATAGCTCCGATTTTCGCAAATATAAGACCCGATCTCTTAAATTTGTGTCCTTCCAACTTCTCGTAAATGTGAGTGTAAGGCCCGACTTCCGGCCTCATAAATACGAGGCCCTTTCAGCTTCTCGTAAACGTAATGACCTCCAATTACAGGGTTTTGACTAAATATCATAAAGAATAATAAAAACAGTAAACTTTTTGTTTATTTACTGAAAAGGACAATCAAATTCTTCCAACTTCCTCCATTTTTTTTTACCGTTGTTAATTTCCATCCTGAAGAATCGAAAGATGTATATTTGGCATTAAGATTCGTATTATTAACGTTGATTCTACATCAGTGATGTATATTGATGATCATCAACCATGTAAATTGTATTAATGGATGCTTGATTAATAACCTTTGCCTACAGGGAATATATAATTGGCTAATTATAAGGAATATTACTTGAAATGTACTTTTGTTCCTGAATTTGTTCGCCATTTTCGTTAAATTCGAGAAGAATTTTAACGTTTACTTATGAAGATAAATTATTCTAATTACATAAAAGCTTGTAATTAATTATATAAATTGTGTAATGAGATTCTTAAAATATTTTATATTCGATAAATACATAATTAAATGTAATATTTGAAATTATTTTATTAGTTAAATATCGAATTTATTTATTTTAAAATGTATTTTTTAATTAATTAAGATAATTTTTTAATGCTGTTGAATATTTAATTACAATAAAAATGAGAGAAATCTTTAAAAAATACTTCACTGAAGACAATTTTTTAAATTAAACAATTTATATAATTAATTTTAATTTTTATATAAATATTTAAAACATAATATATATGTATATATATTAATAAAATACACGATCTAAATACACCTGAAACTGCTGAGATAATTTATTAAAACTAAACAAACGTTTTCTGCCTATTCAATAGGCCATCATCTGTTTAAATGCAAAATTAAAACAACTGATTTCCGAAGTAGAATAAATACGTTTAAATACAAAAATAACGGAAAAATCTAAATACGTATAAATATAAAATCGGATACAATAGAAAGTATGAATACAGAAAAAAAAATAAAATGAAAAAAATAAGGAATAACTAGGAGTTTCTGAAAGAGTTTTTAACCATGTATTTCCATAAACCTTCAGCATTTCTTGCGTTGATACACGTATCTTCCAGCTTGCTCCTATAAATTTCAATTTTTTCAGCCTTATCGCTAGCGTTGAGGAGTGCAAAAACCTAACAATATTCGCTTCATCCCATTTTACTACAGATCATTCAGCCTGCGCCATCTTAGAAAGCACCACTTTTTGACGTTATATTTATGTTCTTTGAGTCCCAAACTTCTTGTCGTAACATCAATATTGTCCTTGTTAATTCCTAATTGAATATTCTCGTAGGGTATTTTGTACACTCCTGCCTTTTCTTCCTTTCGAATGCCATCTTTGTCATTCCTTAGAATCCTATAAAGGTTCGGTTTTAAATTTATTTATTCTATTTTGGAACACCGTTGTTCTAATTTTGCATTTAACCCGATGATGGCCTATTGAATAGGCGGAAAACGTTTGTTTAAATAAATTATCTCAGCAGTTTAAGATGTATTTGGATTGTGTATTACTTCCCTTCTGGGTGTGTTTGTTGAATGATAATAAAATAGAATATAAATATTCATTTTAAATTGCATTAATTAATATAAAATATAATTAAAGTAATTATAATTTATGAACGTTTTGGAGAAATTAATTTAAAATAACTTAATAATTTATAAGATTATATTATTAGATATATTTAGTAATTAAAAAATATACTTATTAGACTGGATTCTTTTAATCTCGATAACTATTTCAAACTGAAAACGAACTGCCGAATTCCTTTATTGGGCTATTGAGATTTTAAATTATTCTTAAACAATTTGGCAGGCGGCAGGCCGCCATCTGTTGTTAAATATAATTTTTTAATTTTGTAAGCAGAATTAAATCGTCGATTTCGATTGTTTTACTCAATCAAAATATAATACAATGAGCTCGTTTAAAATCTGACGTTCTACACAGTGCTGTTGTAGTTCTGTCAGGTCGTACCGGGGCACCCTGCTACTTTCTTTAGGCAGGACGAAGCCCTTGTATTTTCTGAATGTTTAGGTTGGAGTATAGAGTATTATCTCGGCGAAAAAAACTGAAAAATTATTTCTTGCAGAGTCTTTTGGCTGATTCCGATTGTACGGGTCTGTTTGGAGCATTTAAGCCGTTTTGCAGATTTTGTGCCGAAAAACTTGCATTTTTCCCTCACAAAACTCCTCGAACGATGGCGATTCAAACTCGGGCCGCCGATTAGCACCGTGGAACGTTTTAATTTACGACTACACCCTGGTTCTACACAAAAATCATCAGTATAGCAAGTATTTCCGGGCTGTTTGTGAGTACCTGTTCGCTGGTATCGTAAGCTCCTCCCATCAATGGCTTCTTTCAATTTTTTATCCGGGTTCCAGGGTGGCAATTTAGTAAAATTCGTGAACAAAATTTTCAGTTTCTAAATGAAATTATTCCTATAGGCGTCAGCTATAGGCAAAGGAATAATAACTTACAATATTCGTCAAAAACATATCACTCCTATTTCCCAAAATGGGTGAGCAGCAGGCAAGAGCGTTCTCGCATACAATTATCCATTTATCAGATTTCTCCAGGTACTCCTGTCTCTGAGTGTCTCTTTCGCTTCCCTTAGGTTGGTGAGAAGATCCAGACAAAGCAGAGATTCTTCGATCCTCCAGATTGGAGATTTGGCATGGGATACAACTATTTCGTAAAAATATTCATTTGTTAAAAGAAGGGATAAGGGAAATTTCCCTCTTATAGCGTTTTAACTTCAACTGGCGGGGTTACGTATTAACGACGAGGATGGTGTCGGGCCGCTTCATGGCAATGTCATTGACTCCTATAAAATTCTTAACCCACCAACAGTCGTATGTTCAAGTTCATTCTTTTTTTCAGTTGATAGATTTGTGGAGAAGCCACCAATCGGCATTGAGTAACGAATTTGGTGGTTAAAATTACGGCGGTCTCATCGTGAAGTATTAATAAAATAAAAACAGAGATTGGCACTAAAAAGGCGTTGTGGTCAATTTTAACAAAACTGTCTAAAAAAATATTGCGAAATGTCTTTTAATTAAGTTAACCTTATGAGCTAACCTTTTGTTCGTTATGTCATTTACACAAATGTCTAGAACTTATTTCATTAATTAAATATCTTAAGAATTATCACAGCTTTCTTAAAAAGAAACTTAAAACATTACCATATTTTAAACCTAACAGCTTGTGAAAAAAATCCAGCAACGAGTTAATAATCCTTATATACAATTACCATGCCAAATTTCGTTTCTTACAGACGCCAACACACAAATACTTTTTTACTGTTTTGATTTCAGGAAGTCTGAAAACGTGGAGATTTGCAAAATCTGAGGGTAAAACTGGACATGATTCCAAATGCTTTCTTTCCCTTGTTACGTATATAACCGAGAAAGTAAAATTAAGAATGTTTAGAAATTCATTTAACTTATGGCTACAAAATATTTTCTTGTTTAGAAACGTTTAAATAAAGGTTTAAAGAAAGAAATGTCTTCTTATCACTTTCAAAACTAAAAAAAACTAAGTATGGTCATTTTAACTCGCACCATCCGAGTTAAGGAGTATACCTATTCCTTTTCGTTGCACACTTTTATACAACGAGATTATTCTAGTATATTTTAGCTCGTTGCCTTTACACAACACGCCCTTTGACTAAAAGGAAAATGGAGGGCGTGAATTCAATTTTCTTTAAATATGGTGTCGCTACAGCCACTCTCTGTAGAATATTCTAGCTCGTTGAGTTAGAATATACTATCAGTACTTCTTTAGTCTCTAGATGGCGTTAATAGTAAATTTTCGTATTTAAAAAACAATGAAATGCTGCCATGTTTGTTTTAAAACATTAAAATAATAATTTTATTTTTGTACTAATCATTATATTATGCTTATTAATTTGATTAATATAAATGCTATATATTTAAAAAATAAATTGAAAATTCGGCGATTTACTAGAAAAACTGATTTTCAAGTAAATCGCTTCAAAATTTTAAAAATTGTTTACGCTTCATTATTACTTATTTTTATAAATTTTTTGAATTTTTAACAAACTAATTTATGAATAAATTAGTTTGTTAAAGGTCGAATCTTTCAATAACGACACCTCTAAATGGCGACCAGTTTTTTCGGGAAAGTTTATTTTTAAAATAACCCCCAAACAACGGCCATTTTTATGTTCTTGTCCTTGTCCGTTGTTCGGAGGTTTGACTGTAAATTTGTTTCTTTTCTTACAAAAGCAGAGTGAAAGAGATACTTATTTTCCTTGCAATTTATGCAAATTTTAAAGTGAAAACCGTATGAAAATATAAACTTAAATCAAATTTTTAAATACAAAAATTTAATTTTATACCTTTTTAAATGATATTTTTGCATTCACCTTTAGATGGTTTATCGCAAATTTTTATAAATAATAAGTCAATGTATATAAATAATCACGAATAAACTGAAATATAGCCTAAGTATTGATAATTATGAAAATAAATTCTCTAAGTAAAAAATTCGGTGTAAAACTAGAAAATGGTGGGTTTTGTTTTTTGGTTTGGTTTACCTGGTTTTGTAAAAAAAAACCTGGAAAATTCCACGTTGAAGAGGGCGAACCCACACCGCCACTGATGAAATGGTTGATGTTTTTCGGTGTGATAAATATAGAAATTAATAATAGCATCTATTAAATTTCTTTAGATTTTTCTTAGCGTTTACAACGATTCGAAGAAAAATAAAAAATTAAAAAATAAGTTCAGATCTTCGCGAAGTCATCTCTTAGGAGAAATTAGTTGCGTGATCTAATTGAAAATTTTTCTATCATAAATATTATATTTAAAGAGTTGGAAGAACTCGGCATTATTATTTTTTTGTTCTTAACTTCTAAATATCCAGCAGTTAAAACTTTCAATTTTTATTTTATTTTAATAATAAATTGTAAAAAGATACTTTTACTTCTCGACAGGCGATTGATATTTTTCTCCATAAATAACTTATATTTTATATTATTCAGTTATTTTATGTATTTTTAAAAAATTTTTTATAGATTTTAAATTAATATACTTTGGTTAGAATAAAGCCGAATAAAATAAAATTAGGCAGTTTATCCAAGAAAGTACGGTAGAAATTTCTAGCGCTTACATCGTTATTTCCTATCAAATTTGTAAAGAAAGTAATCAGTAATTCTGCTTGATACTTCTTAAATACAGCGTTATACTGTCGACGGTATCACATTACTTGTGTCAAAAAGCTGCCAAATTTGCAACACGTCCTCGAAAAAACCAGTGTCCCCAGAATCGAATATTTCACGGATTAAGATCTTTAAAACGAGGTGATCAGAATAGGAAACGAAACGTTTGGCGTGTGGAGGCAGTATCTTTCATGAAAATGGTTGATTGAATGCATTGTCTGTTGCCGTTGAAATACGAAAAAAGTGTTAAGCATCTCTTAGTTCCGCTGGCCATTACCGAGCATGCTAGACCCACCGGAATTAGTTTTCCTGAAAAAAAACGGTGTAAATATAAATGTGGCTATGAATCCACACCAGACTGACTTTACGCAAGTGCAATGGAATGTACAAGGAAACATGAGGGTTTTCCATGGTCCAAATACAACAATTACGGATGTTTACTGTTCCACCGATGAGAAAATTTCCCTCATCATTCCACGGGATCTTCCATGGTCACGGCACATTCGTTTATGTTCTGGCATGGAAGATCGAAGCAAAGATCGGTCGGGTTCCCTTCGACAACAAGCAACTGTTAATTTTGTCTGATTTATATATTACGGATAACAATGTACTAACTTTCTCGGTAAATTTCACACTGTGAGATAGGGTGTCCTGACACTACTGAGGATATAGGATGCCCTGGAGTCTGAAACATTATTCATTGACTGTTTAACAACAGCTGTGGAACATTTTCAATGACTTATAAAGTGACAGGTTTGCGTTCTCGACCTGATTAAACTCCTAGATGTCCAGTTTCCTCGAATGGAGTGATCATTCTTCCGAGAGTTTGTAGAGTCAATGGTCTTCGGTGTAAATTGTTACAACGGTAGAACACTTGAAATTCCTATAGCGCAACCACACCATCGCCGTTTTCATAAAATAGCTTCACAAGAAGCATGACTTCCTGCAATGCGACGACCATCATAACCGACAAGAATAGCATTTAACAATTATGGTCATTTATGCCCAGAACTTGCTGCAACACGTGTGCTTAGGCAAAAACTATTACTTTTTGTAGAGTCTCTGTAAGTAGAGTAATGACAGCCGTTCTTTCCTACGGAGAAGTAATCACCCAATTAGGAAGGTACTTTAGGTCACGCGAATACTTCGAATATGGCCGATCTGCAACTTTCAGTCTGGTAGAGATACTTTGTGCGAATTTATGAACTTTTTTAAGATTGTTTAAAAGAACAACGTCACAAGGTTGTTATGCAATCACAATCACAAGGTTGTAGTCACAGCAACAAACTTGCAAATTATATCAGTCGATAAAAATAGTTTTAATCGGAGTTTAAAAATAAGGATTTTTTCATTCAAATATATTTCACTCGGTTTCATTTTGCTTCCAACATGAAAATGTCATTACTCTTTACTTACAGGGACTTTTTAGGACCTAGATATAAAAGTAACCCGCTCGCTCATCCAGCCCTCTAGAGTTTTAGTACCATTTGTTTTATTATTTTATTTTTACAGAAATGTTTTCCTATTAGATTTGGTTGCATTTTAACAATTAAATATCTTTCTAGACAGTATTGAGTAGAGATACTTTAACCGAAATCATCAGGCTCGCACACTATCTGGTTTAGTTTACATACATTTTCTTAATAAAGGAGAGGTTAAATTTTGGGCTCGACTTTCCCGCATTCTCCTTCTTGGATTTCCTTATTTTCAATTATACTACGATATAAAATTTAAATAACTATGGTAATTTTTAATGGTAATAATTATACTAACTTTTTCTATTTAGAAACAAATATTTAGGCCCTAAGCTTAAATAACTAAGACACCAGCTCGAAATCAAAATTGTGTGTGTTGCCATCTATTAAGAGATTTTTTTTTAAAATAGTGTTATTATAGTTTTATTATAATTTTATAATAAAAAAGGCAAAGACTTACTTTAAAAATTAATTTAAAATAATAATAATTATTATCAATAATTTACATTGAAAGCAGGTTGAAAAACTATATCACTTAAACTGGTATATTAAAAAAAATTAATTGATAAATATATAGATTTATTAATAAATATTAAGACAATTATATAATTATTAAATAAAATAAAATTTAATATTTATGAATTAACATATTTAAACTAAAACTGTGATGATAATTAGACAATTTAAATATAAAATTTTATTTTGCGTGTAAAAAACACGGTTAAGATAAATCGTCTAATGTCACGAATATATTCTAATTATACTTATGAATATGTTAATAACATATAAAACAGTGTAAAATCACAAGTTAATAGTGCATTTAAATTCTTTTTTCAATTTAAATAAATTTAGATAAAATATTGAGTCCAATTATCCTTTTATATAAGTTACCTTGTTTTTAA
Organism: Centruroides vittatus; assembly: GCF_030686945.1. Taxonomy (NCBI): domain Eukaryota; kingdom Metazoa; phylum Arthropoda; class Arachnida; order Scorpiones; family Buthidae; genus Centruroides; species Centruroides vittatus. Next base: position 3,022,603 of record NW_027122710.1, on the reverse strand, counting down.
GAATACCGTATGCTTATGATTTAATTAATACATATACATTACACAATAATATATAATAAACCTGTTTAAAACGGAAGACGACGGTACCGTCAGAATTTGCCGTTTTGACAGGTTTCCATTTTATATAGGGTTATGTTTTCATTAATTATTTCTTCTAGAGAATTGGAGAGAAGCGGCGTTGTAGTATTGTCACAGCTACTTTCCAGAAAATGACACTACCAGCTTAACTAAGAAGAATAAATAATATATATATATAGACTGTTGCTGTTGACACCAAGAAGTCCGTGTTCAGAATTCTCAAGTTATGGCATTTAGATTTACATTTTAGCTGTTGTTACGCCGAAACGATCTATTTTACTTAGGTTGTGTTATGTAATTAGCTCACAGTCTTCCGTTTCCGCGTTAGACAAGTTTACGTTATTAGACAAGTTTTACTGTAATATTTAAAATTACTTATATTTGAGCTTTAGTAAAATTTGATATATAAATTAATACTTGTATTTTAGTACGTAACTCTGACTTATTTTACTTAATTTTCTCATTACACAGTTTAGAAGACACACTCGTGTTCATAACTAAGCGTAACCATTAATTTGGGCTATATCACAAGAACTACTAATTATATCAGCGTGACACTAAACAATTAGAACATTGTATTCTTTATGCAACAAAACAATTGAAAATCGAATTTAATTTAAATTACGTCAAAATTAAAAACAACAAGAAAATGTACAGTACTAAGTATTGTCGTAAATCTTTTTTACACAGAAAGTGATTAACAAGTCTCTCGCACGCACACACGCTGGTTACAATGTTGTTTATCAGCTCTGTGGGTAGCGAAGTCCATTCTTGAACAAGAGAATATCGAAGCGTTCTTGATGGAGGCTGATAAAATGCATCTTGTCTCCTAGAGCATCTCACACTTGTTATGCGAGATTTTGGTCCGGATATATTGTTAGCCATTCCCTGCGAAGATTTAAGAAAGTCATTGACGAGTGTAGTACTATATATGCAGGAATTATCTTTCATGAAAGGGAAATCCGCACCCACAAAACCTTGAAAAACTTCAAGATTTTGTGGATGAGAAAAGTTCAATTTCGTGTCTTTATCTTCTTGCAGTTATGGTACCCCTTATAAAATCTTTGATCTCAGTGTGGCCATTAGGCATAATGCCACTCCAAACCATCTGCAAACTAATCTTCTTCCATGGTATTCATGTGATTGTATCGGGTTATCTCTCCACATTCCAATACGGCGAGAATCATTCTATAACTCGTCAGTGAATAGAATATTGCTCCATTCATCCAAAGTCCAATGTCGACATTCTTGACACTATCTTAAACGGATTCTTCTGTGAACTGTCAAGGGAACGCAACGTACATGACGACTGGCAAAAAAGACTATTTACGTGAAGCTTCTTGTAAATAGTTTGCAGTGAAACTAACAGCGTTGGGCAATTGGGCAACAGATCTTCAGAGACATTCTTCTGTTACAAAGTGCTGTTAACGTCAAAAGAGGTCCTATTGAGAGAACTCTTGGACGTCCAATTTCTAGTTGATATCCAATATCCATTCTTTGAAATTATGTATGTTGTGTTCCGTTGACAGTACACAGAAAAGTCCGTTTAAAATAGTGTCAAGAATGTCGACATTGGGGTTTGAATGAGTGGAAAAATGTTCGTTTCACTGACGAGTTTAGGTACAATCTATTGCACTTTGAATTACAAAGAAATATTCTTTTTTAGTTTTATACCTATACCTATATTGCAGTTTTACTCTAATCTATAGCTCCTTTATCATCCTGTTTAGCTCATTACGACCAATAGAAACACGACGTTCAAAACAACTTATCATCTCAATGCACTGCTTCCTTCTTTCTTGGTTTTTATCAGTTTCTGTTTCTCCTGTAGTGTCATACTGTACTGTACTTCTATATTAACAAATAGTGTCAAAATGTTCCTTCATGGTTTTAGCATTAATCACTTCTCTTACTAGTCCTTTATACCTTTCGTTTGTGAAATAAACCCCCCTTTTTTGCAGAAACAAGGCCCTTCTGTAATTCATTGTAAAACACTTTTCTCGTTATATTTTCGCTAATTTCTTGAACGACCTTCATTTTAACAGCTTAGCAAATTGACTTTGATTAATTATTATTTACTAATCAAACAATATTAGTATATGACTGACAATGAATGCTTTGCACACATTGTACACATGGTTAAGAAAGATTCATTATTTCGAGCAATTTGACGAATTCGGTGTTTGTGCAGTTTAATACTTTTCCTACATTGAATCCGGCATTCTACAGACGTCTAAAGTAGCCTAGAAGTGGCCAAGTGGATAGAATCAAACCACCGAACATATAGTTGATAGTTGATAGTTGATCGTGGGTTCAAACCTGGCCAACAGGCCTTCCATTTAAGTGTTTCTACCATGAAGAGACACCTGGAAAACTCTATGTTGCCAGTCCGGCCACGTGGAGTTTTCCAGGGTCTCTTCATGGTAGTAACACCTATATAGGGGTAAGTTTTCCATAAAAGTCCCCCGGGATATATCCCCCTCGGAAGATTGCCCATTTTGAAGATTGCCCAAGTTCCATTTTGAACAGGTTTTACTGTAGTTTCGTAAATTAGATTTTTAGTAAATCAATGTAAAAGTATTTTAATTTCCATATTTTCTATTAAATCGAATCAATTCATTCAATAAATGTATCTGCGTGGACAGGGTGATCAGATAAAGGCAAATTTTGGGTCTTGTCTCTCTTCGAATGGCATAATAATATATAAATAAAATCGACAAAATAAACGATTTCTTTTAATAAATGGCGAAAAAATCTAAACTTTTCATATCCAAAAAAATTTTACATAAAACGAGCAATTATTTAATACCGGGTTGCAATTTTTCGTCACAATGCTCTCAATTTTAGTAGTGTCTTTGCCCCTGTACATCATACTTTTCCTGTCAACAATAAAGTCATGCCTGTCACGTATCTAACTCCGTTCAGGAGAAAATATTTGAACTGAAATAACGTGGCTTTCGGTTTGCATGAAAAGTTCATTTATAGTTAATCGGGGCTTCCTTCCCGTAAGCTTTTCATATCCGGTCTCAACTTTCATTTATCTAACTCTATTCTTGTGATTAAGAAAGGACAGACAACAGACGACAGTGGGAATTTACATATCTGTAATCTTTTCAAATTGCAACCCAATTATAAACAAGAGTTTCAATATAAAAAGGGTGGACTACTTCGTTGTAAAACACATTTATCAATCACGTAAATGTAATTAATTTAAATAACTTTATTAAAATTAAAAAGTTTCTCTGATTAGGTAATAAAATTCTCTTAATAAAGTTTGGCAAAAATATTCCGTAATTACACCGTCATAATATATTAATGCGTCTTTATTTAGTCTGCCTTTTTATGCTCTTAATTAAGTGTAGCAAAACTTTTAACCATTTATCCTTTCGATTAAACTGACGACAGGATGATTATATTTTCAGAAAAAGTAATGGATAAAAATATATTTTAATATAATATTCCGATTAATAGCATATTTAACTAAAATTTAGCTTTAAAAATAATTCTGTAAGCAAAATATTTGAATATTTATTTTAAAAAATTAAATTAAGCGAAATCCTTTGGCAGTCGTATCCTATGAAACTTGAAATTAAGTGCACTTGGATAATATTTGTCACACTATTGGTTAATGTTAGTTCTGGTTACTAGTTAAGGCAGAAAAATATCCAATGACAAGACTCTGTCGATTATTGTTGGACCAACAGAGAAAGGAGTCCTGTTAAATTTATTCTGGTATTTCTCGATTATTAGTGCATCCTTTAAAAATAGGCACGCCACCCCTCGAGAAAGTAAGATTGACAATTAGGTGAGGCTATATTCTGCACTTCATTGGTTTCCACCCATTTTACACAGAATATCTTCAAGTATTCATTCAAAGTTAATATTAAATTACAATTCCATGAATGAAGAGAAAGAGACAGGCACCTAGCAGGTGTGATGAAGTCAACAATAAGATAGAATTGATGAAAGAAGGCAACGAAACACATGGTGTCGATTTATACCAGGGCTTCTTAAACTATGGGTCGCGACCCCATTCGGGGTCGCTTAGCGAAATCTTGGGGTCACGAGATTTTAATGCAAAATATTGAAAATAATTTTTGTAACTATAATAAATACAATTTTACAACTTTTTGTGCAATTTTTAATTTTATATATATATTTTTTTTGTATGTTTTTAAACAAATTCTAAAACTATATTTTTTCAAATGTATGTATATTGTTACCTAATCAATAAATCATCACAAAATGTTTATATATCTTTATTTTATATTTTTGGGAGTCGCGAAGAAAATCACAATCATAAATGGGGTCGTGAATAAAAAAAGTTTAAGAAACCCTGATCTATACATATGTACTGTACGTTAGGGATGGACCAATGATGATAACAAGTAAGAAGAATTTCTCCTTGTTGTGGGTGTTTTGAGTGGATATTAAAAAATTAGTGTGCCTGTTCTGTACAGTATTGTGTACAGTATTCGTTTCTTCTCCTAACCTTTGTACATTATAAAAAAAAAAGCTGGGAAAGAGAGATAAAAACATTGGGGGATGTTTCTTCTCGTATATACTCCCACGACAAGAGCGATCTGCCAAAGGAAAGTGTCTCCCGGGAGTATTTTCTACGGAAAACTAACCCCTATTTAAACAGTGGCGTTTTTATAGCTTCATACGGCTCAGGTAAATTTAAATTAAAGGGCCTCGCGTACAGTGTCGACTTCGGATATTTTTCTTTGAGGGAATTTTTTAGGGAAAATATTTTCTTATAATAGATTAGTTTGTAATCCTTGTTGGTGGGGCCCCAGGCGCGTTATCCTTTTTCCTACAGGATAACGCGCCATTGCATTTAGATGTTAGACGCGAATAAAATCCGAAAAATTCCACGTAGCGCAAACCCGCGAGTGGTAATGTCCAGTCTACTACTGGTGGGCCTTCGAGACTAACAGGCCTTAAGATCAGATAACAAAAATTACGACCATTATGAAGTCAATTTAATTAATAATTAAAACGAGAATTCGTGTTAAAAATTTCAAGTTAATTAAATTCTCACATAATTTAATTTATTATGTGAGAATTTTCTGAAATATATGTGAGAAAAAAGAAGAATATAATTTTCTTTTTTTTAATAATGAAATTTTAAAATCTTTTGCGTAATTTAATAATAATTTTTTAAATGGACTTTGAAAAATTTGTAGACCTATAAATTCCCGCTGGCATCTGTGTGTCTGTCTGCCTGTCATCCCTTAATCTCGAGAATGGAGTTAGTTGAAAACCAAAACCAGATATGGAAAGCTTAGGGGCAGGAGGCCCTCTATTATATACGAACTTCCGGTTTGGACTGAAAGTCACGTTATTTCAATTCAAAAATTTTCTCCTAAAAGAAGTTAGATAGATGACCGGCACGTCTCTATTGCTAGCAGGCAAGTATGGTGTACAGGGGTAAAGACACTACTAAAATTGAGAACATTGTTACGATGTCACAATAAATAATTGCTCGTTTATTTTTTTAATTAGAATTAAATCAATACGGAAGACTTTACAGTTTACTAATCAAAAATCAAATAATAATGATAATTATTATTATTTTAATTTTTTAATTTAAAATAATTTAAATTAATTATTTTAATCAAACAAATAATTTTAAAATATAATTTTTTTATTAAGATAATTGAAGCGCAATTAAAATGCATTCATTTCAACGGATTAACACATCACACACCTTTAAATTTAATGAAGATTAAAAAAAAAAAAAAAAAAAAAAAAAAAATTGAAAACACCGAAAAACCAAGAAGAATTGCATATTTAATTTAAATAAGTTCTACAGTTTTAGATAATAAAGCGATTTTTCCAATAATGATGAGAGATTTTGGTCTGTGATATTCATTCATCTAGGTGCAGGTGTGCGAATTACAATTCAAATTTAATGGTGTTATACACACCATTAAACGTAATCAGATTTTAAATACACTTAAAAGCATCAAAAGCCAACGTATTTAATTTAAATACATAATTTTAGAAGATACAAAGATTTTTCCAATGATAATGTAAGAGATTTCGGTCTTAGGCAGGTGTTAGAATTTATGCTTTTATAGAATACTGCATTATATTATAAGACCAAACCCTATGCCATTAGTGACTAAAAGATCTTTCTGCCTCATTGACTTCGTTATTCGAGATAAATTTTCTTGGCGTTAACCTTTTCTAGAAAACTAGTCGATCCCATTTCAAGCACACCTCTCGACATCATCCAACTCTTAAATCAATGAATTTAATTATTGGGTGGCGAATGAATAACCCAGTTATAACTAGATTTAGTCCGATATAGTTATGAGATAACGTTCATCTATCAATTTTACCTTACGATTTTATAATTTTTATTCATTACCGTCTTTAAAAATGTTTCACTTTATAGAACGTGCAGGAAGCGCGAAGTATTTAATTTAATTGAATTATTCTTTTTCGCCTTTAAAATTTAAATATTCATTAAAAAATTAATACAAATTACATTAAATTTCTTAAAATTTTATTTATTTCTTTTTTATTATGAGCTCATAATTCCGTAATTAATGCTTGGGATACCCAAGATCAATCAATGGATGCTGGGATTTAATGCAAAATATAGTTAAGAATTGTTGAAAAAAAGGTGGTAAAGTTAACGATTTTAGCTTTAAATTCTTCAATATTAAATATTTTTAATGAAGAATAAACAAGAACAAAATATTCCTTTATTTAAACGTTTAAAATTACTGTAAAGGTACATCGTTGTAAGAAATTATACGAAGAGGATGCTTTCAAAATCTGTTTTAGAAAAAAAAATCTAGGCGTGTCCGAACGTCACCATAGCAACCGAGATCTTTTGAGGAGTAAAGTAAAATGTCAGAAAGAGGATTATGACGTCATCTCCTAACACCCCTCTTAAAACACTTCTTATACGAATGACGAAAACTTTGCCATTGATAAGAAATTCTAAACAAATAAATATTTTAAATTAATTTAAAAGGAAAAAGACGAGACTTTTTTTATAAGATAAAAAAAACGATAATTATTTCTATTATCATTATTATTTTTATTGTTTTTAAGATAATAAAGAGCAAAAATATTATATTTATCAAAAATGGCGAAGGTAATCCCAGAGGAATTTCGTATAAGAAAATAAAATCTATTAACTAATTGCTTTCCTGTATGTAACAGCAGGAATTCATTTCATGAAAATATTTTTATCAAAATAAATACTCTGATGTGCATATAAATAGGTCTACAAAAAATTATGATTAATCTCAATTTTTCTTTTTTCTTTTTACTATTTTAATATAATTATGATGGCTCCTCGTTATCGGATTAGTACGAACACACGAGAAGGGGGACAGCTGGACGAGGTAGAAATTTTGATGAAAATGGAGTCATTGCACTCCTGCCACACGATCCACGTGATTTCATCGATTTTGATACTACTTTCTGTTCTTCCTGTTTCAGTTAGGAAGAATAATAAGCGAAAGTTTCTTTAAAGTTGATTAATTATACGGCAAAACCTGTCCGAAACGGTAACTTGCTCAAACAGAAATAATTCATAGGAATGGAGCGATTTTCTGTGTTAAAAACACTGTCCAAAATGGAAACCTGCTTAAGAGGGAATTCCTAGAAATGTAGATTTTTTTATGTGTAAAAAATCTGTCTAGAACAGAAACCTGTCAAACCGGAAAAAATTCGGTACCGTACGAGCCCGGTTTACGCAGGTGTAATTATTATCTAATTATTTAACTGTAATAAAATTAAATAATATACTTTAATGTATAAAATACTTAATTATATATTTTTAAATAATTTTTACATATATTTAGAGTATTATAAAACATTTTAAAACAAGTTAAATTTCTTAAATCTTGAGGAAAATTAAAGAATTATATAGCTAAAGTATAGGTAGTTGAGCATAATACAATAAAACCAGTCTAAAACGGAACCCAAATAAAACAGAAATCTGCTAGATCGGAGAAACGTTCCATTCGATTCCGGTTTACACAGGTTTTACTGTATAAACCTTACGTATTAATATAAACTTTAAAAATATAAAATTAATGAGATTAGAAGAAAAAAAATAATCAATTTAAGAGAGAAATTTATTTTTGTTTACATAATATACACATTAATACAGTAAAAAGTTTGAGTAAATATATTAAAATGACATCACAATACCTGTAATTATGTCGTAACGATATTCAGTGTTGCATATAATGTTATATAATGTCTGAAGTGTAGGACGGTAGACTTCAAAGTAGCGTGTAACGCTATGAAGCACACATTGTGGAGTTACGATGCATTCGTTATCTCTTGACCAATAACATCCGTATTGACTGTCGTGCGCAACTTTATTTAGCCACTCGGAGAGCAGATTTCGGGTTGCTTAGCAACGGAAACCGTTGTGTGCCTTTTAAAATTACGGTAAATTGGTTATAGGTGAAGAATTTAAAAGTTTTTTTATAGGAAATTCCTTATTTGAAGGCAAATTATCGGTTCGATAGGGTCTCCAACACGTGTTAAATAGTTTTCCGGGTGCTTTTTCGTTTCAAAAGGTAACCTAACCGCCTTTACAATGTATTAGACGGTGAAACCTGTGTAAGCCGGGCTGTATTTTTTCCGGTTTCCGTTTTGAACGGGTTTTTCTTTCTAACGCAGAAAATCGCCACGTTTATAAGAATTATTCCCACTTACGAAAGTTTTCGTTTTATTAAGGTTCCGTTTTGGACAAGTTTTACTGTATTCTATTTGCACGTATTGTATTTATCAACGAAAGCGCATCCTGCAAGTTTTTTTCAGAAAAAGTGCGAGTTATACACCGATAAATACAACATTTCAAGCATATATAATACTTTACGTAATAATTAGGCTTCTACGAGTATATGAGTGTGCAATACACACAGTTGCCAGAAGATACGTAACAATAATTTTATAGGGACTTAAATAAGAAAATTTATACTTATTTTTTCATTTATGCCCCTTTCAGCGAAGAGGTGAACAAAAAGAAATTTGATTATTGTATGATATTAGGTCAAGATAAACACTTAATATGCTGTGTTACGAATCTTTCATTGATTTGTTGTTAGACAATAGTGATGTAAAAGTGTTGCAAAAGAATAAATTTCTTCTTCTTTTGCATTTATAATTATTAGCTAAGTCCGGTTTGTTCTTAGTTTCTAAACAATCGGGTCAAAAATACTATGAGATACAGTGATGAAATCTTATAATTATGTAACTCGTGTGATGCTTTGTTTACTTTTTAACAAGAATATCCCTAAATTTAAATAATAGAAAGGACACAAAGGCGTAATAATTAATCCCTAAATTTATTTTGTATTTCATCTAGCTAACACCGGTCTAAAGATGATCCTATTTCATTTTACTAAATTTTCATAAGAGGTTCAAATAAAATGTGTATAAGATGAAAAGGTGAGCCATTATGTTGTGTAGAAAGTGAATGCGTGGTGTTGACCCAATCAATAAAAATCTTAAAAATACATTTTATAACGATTGTAAACTGGGAACAAACTTTATATCTATCGTTTTATGTGAAAATAAACTTTTACATGAAATTTTAGTGTAAAACATTTCTTCATTGATATGTTTCTTCCTGGTGTTAAACTATAAATTTCTTGTTTACATTTCATTACACTGTGCCGGGGCCTCTCAAAAATCGAGAGGCTAGGACCACTCATTAAAACTAGTGGCGCGTTATCCTGCGAGCAAAAGGGGAAAATTGTCTGGGCCCCACCAACAGGAGGCCCCAAATCAATCTTTTATAAAAAAAAATATTTCCCACAAAAAGTTCTCTATATGAGTTCCCTGTAATAGGATCTGCTTAATATTCTAATAAAAATGTCAATAATTTATTGATAATTACTTATAACAGTTTTGCTTCTGCTTAGTGAATTAACACAAAGTGCCAGATTATTGTATGCATATATGAAAGATGAAGACTTAGCTTCTTTATCATAAACTAAATACTGTATATATTCAAATTTAGAAAGCACACTTGCGTGTTTCCGAGTTTAAAGTTTAGGTGAAAGTTCAAATTCGAAAACTATCTAATTATATAGAAAGTAACGAGCAATTATTTATCGTGACATAGTCACAATGCCGGGCTGCAATTATTCGTCACAATGATCTCAATTTTAGTAGTGTCTTTGCCCCTGTACATCATACTTTTCCTGTTAACAATAAAGTGTGCCGGTCTTTTATCTAACTCCGTTCTGGAGAAAATTTTTGAATTGAAATAACGTGACATGCATTGTTAATCGGTGTTTTCCACATCTAGTTTCGACTTTCATCTATCTAACTCCGTTCTCGAAATTAAGAAAAGACAGACAGACCCTAGTAGAGATACACACGACCTCCTTTATCTCCCCATTCTCTCGATCTTTAATCATCGAAATTTAATAGCATCAATATCCCTAATTTACAAACCTCCCTGCAAAATTTCAGAAATTTTTGACAAAAAGCACAGGAGTTATTAAGCTTCAAACAGAGTGAAAAAAATCATGCCCACACACATCGGGCACACCCGCACCCCTGTGTAATATATAACAGCCAGGAAAGTAAAAATTACATTTTAAAAGCAAGAAAAATATAAAAAAAATAATTTAATGTTTTATTTACTCGAATTTATAAATAATTATTTTATTTTTATAGCAGCATTAAAATATAATAATATAAAATGATTAATGGAACATTACCGAAAAGAAATATTAGGTCTGTGATCCTGCATTTTCTTTTATTGTTTTAATAAGTTATTTACGTATAAGGAAGGAGGAAAAAAAATACATTTCTTTTTATTTTATTGGAATATTTTATAATACGGAGCATCAATGACTTTTTTTTTTTTTTACTTTTTTCAGCTGAAAATTAATGATGTGGAAGACAAAGTAACGTCAGCTCTTAAAATCAATTCGAACGATTCCAAGACTTTGATAATTGATGTACTTGGCCATTCATCTTCTTTCCGAGGTGAACACGCAGATTTTTTGGCTTTTGGCCATAATTTCCTGTCCAATTATTGTTTTCTACTCTGAAAATTCGGGTGTTTAAATTGAAGATGCGTTTATTTTTGATAATTTAAAATTCAATTTTGTAACGTTTTATTATTATTATTATTTAAGAAGTTTTTCAGAATTAAATTAATTTATATAAATAATAAATATTTAAATTGAATGAGCTGTAGAATATTGTATTTATTTGAGAAAAAGAAATTAAGATCAGAAAGATAATTTCATTGATTCCGTTTGGATCGAAAGTGTCCTACGTTAGCGTGAAGAATCCTCTAAGATCAATTGGCCTCGAGATAAAATATTAGCTTACAGCTTTTGAGATCCAGGTTCAAATTTGATCAATATCCCATAATTTATCATTGCCAAAAAAAAAAAAAAAAAAAAAAAAAAAAAGCCTCCTGTCTCCGAATCTCACGCCTCTGGATTTTACTTTCCTAGCTGTAATATTTAACAGAGGGAAAGTATGGCAATCGGTCAAAAAATGACTCCCCCCAAGATTTTTACATTTTTGGACTCGGAGACCTTGAAACGTCGAGAAATGCAAAAAGATTGGGATTATTTTTTTCTGTATGTATGAATGTTATGTATGTGTGTGTGGGAGGGTACGATTTTGTACTGTACACTCTGTTTGAAACTTATTAACTCCTGTACTTTTTATCGAAAATTTCTGAAATTTTGCAGTGAGGGTTGTTCATTAAGGAGATTGATACTATTAAATTTTGGAGATTAAAGGCCGAGAGGGTGATTAAAGAGAGTCGTGTGTAATCTCCAGTACGGTCGGACTTAATGACTATTTTACTCGTTATTGGCATTTACAATGTTTTATAAAATCTGTCCCTACCCTGAAAATTAAGCTTTTTGCCCTTTTATAAGTACAAAATTATTTTTAAAAAACTTTTTTAATAATAAAATATGATAACAGATGGCGTCATCAAATGTTGCGGAAAAGTTAAGCAACTCGTTGCTGTATTTTTTTTTTTTTTTTTTTTTTTTGTTTTTTGTGAGAATACATGAAAGGCAGAATATGCAAAGAATGTTACTGACATTTTACAATTAAAACACAGAATAGTGGAGGCCATACCACTCGAGTTCGCACTCTGACCAACTATGTGGAGTTTTCTAGCTTTCTTCACTTAACACCTAAATAGGGATCAGTTTCCCATAGTAAACGTTCCCTGAAGGCAATCCTTCAAGAAATTGGCAGTTTGTCCATTTGTTGGATTGCTTTCATCCATCCCTTCCATCTACTCTTTACAATGGGTATCCAAATGTTGTGTGTGATAATTCAAACATCACTGATAAATTTTAGGATTTCTAGAGATAATACATTCACGAATTTTGTTCTACGAAAAGTAAATAAATAAGAAGAAAAAGAAAATCTTGGATCCTGGATTAGGATTCGATTATCGTAGAAAATTTCTGCAAAGGAGAAATCTGTATAAAAATATTAAAATTCCTATAAAGTTTCAATTGGCTAAAAGCCAGACAAGCGGATTTTGATAATAGAAGTAATTACGATTTTTCTCGTTAACTAAGTTAAATTAATTTTTATCATTATTATTTTTATCATTATTATTTCTTCATTCTACGAGATATTGCAAGATAAAAATTGTCCATTTTTTATTAAATTTCATTTCTTCAATTCGTTATCTTCTCCATGTAAGGAGAGGATTAAAATGATGTACTGCTTAAAATATTTATGGGAATTATCATTCGCTTGACTTTAGCGAAAGATAATCTCTAGTTCATTTTTCTTAGGTGCAAAGCAGAGTTTCTTCCGAGCAACTCGTATTCTCAGAAACAGAAGTCCAATACACAGAGCCGCGTGACAAAAATAATCACATGTCACATCATTCACTGGCTTTAGGACTATACATTCTCGCTAATCCTGCACCCGTGTGTGAGGAATGGCCGGATTATCAAAAGTCCTCCTCTAGATATCATCACTTATAGCATAAATTTCGAGTGCTTTTTACCATTTCAAGAAATCCAACCATGATATTCATATATAACAAGCTCCCTACTTTTGTCAACGATCGGGTCATATCGGGTATACGCCCATGTGTTGCGTATACAAATAAACTAAAACTAAACCATTATAACTTACTAATTCTATAAAATAATTTAAATAGAACTTACCTGTAGGATACATTCTTCACGTCTAACACCTAAATTGGAGTTAGTTTTTCCCCACCTTGACAGATAAGTCACTGTGTTGTGCCGCCTTA